>NC_133487.1:10637967-10729489 GCF_025370935.1 Choristoneura fumiferana | reverse complement strand
GCTGCAAGAACTGAGCACTGCAAGCCTTAAGATTGTTCTAGCGATGAATAGGTCGAAAACCCAACTTATGCCCACCAGCACGAAACGAAGGATCTCGGTAGATGGGCAGAAAATACAATATGTTGACGAGTATATATACTTGGGCCAAGTAGTCTCTTTCAGCAACCGACAAGATAAAGAAGCCGAAAGGCGAGTCGAAAACACCTGGAAGAGCTACCGGTCCATGAAACAGCTTATGAAGGGAAACCTTCCAATAACACTTAAGCGAAAACTCGTCGACATTTATTGTATCCTGCCCGTCCTAACCTACGGTGCACAAACATGGTCCCTGACTGAAAATCCAAAGTTCAAACTTAGGTTTGCCAAAGAGCGATAGAGCGTAGCATATTAAGTGTGAAACGGATGGACAGAATCCGGAACACTACGCTGCGCTCAAAAACACGCATAACCGACGTTGGGAAAAAGACTGCTAAGCTAAAATGGGACTGGGCTGGACACGTCTGTCGCATGCACCCACAAAGGTGGGCTCGCACAGTTACTTGGTGGGTGCCGGACAACGGCCAGCGACACGAAGCAGACGAGAAGAGATGGCGGATGTCTGAACAGGACGCAAGAGGACTGGCTGACATTGCGTCAACGAGAGTTGTGAAGCAGCCAGTTGCCCAGCAGGGGGACACTATACAGGCTACTTAAAAAAATAAAAAAAATACAGTAATATGTATTTGTTTCGTGGTAATCGGTTTTTAGGGTTCCGGAGCCAAAATGGCAAAAACGGAACCCTTATAGTTTCGTCAAGTCCGTCTGTCTGTATGTCTGTCTGTCTGTCCGTTCATCCGTAGAAGATGAATATTAATGAAATTTGGAGTACAGATGTCTTCTCAAAGCCATAGCAGCTTCCGCCAGGAAGTTAGTATTAGTATTTGTTAACAAGAAAGTCTTTCGTGTTCCAGCACCCCACGCTTTTACATTCAAATATTATAATTAAAAGCACATAGTTTACACTTCAGCCCAGAAATAGGGACAACTTGAACGATCCATATTTTTTTTTTGTTTTCACGTGCATTAATAAAAGCGTGTTTTTCTAGTGTTTTTAAACTATTAATTTATTCTGGTAATTTATTTATTTATTTATTTGGGAAACAAACAGAATATATGACACAGTTGAATATAAATTAATTTAGATGATACATAAGCCAAAACAGTTTCCACTTATAAAGAAGTAACATTTTTTGTTGCTCGAGCGAGCGTACGATACAAGTAATAGGCATGCAAAACAAATTTTTAAGCAAATTAACAAAACAAATAATTAAAGTTTAAATTATAATAAGTGTTTTGTAACTAGTTTTTATTTAAGTTTTATTTAATCGTACCTTTATTATTATTTCAAGTAGGTATGAAAAAATCCAAGTAATAGCTACTTATTCATTTCTTTACCAGTGCAGATACAAATTGATTTAAATTCATGCAAAACATATCTACATCCGAGAATAAATCATTATGTTTAATAGATTTTAAGACTGTAGTAAGTGTTTTAATTGGGTTATAACGCACATAATATTACTTAATTTTTTTCGTAATGGCTACGGAACCCTATCTTGGGCGTGTCCGACACGCTCTTGGCCTGTTTTTTGTGTGTTGTTTTGTAAATAGGTATAAGTATGTAGTTTTATTCTAACCTTTAAAAATTATGTCCTCGCTGCTGAGGTGAAAAATTCGCACCAACTATCCTCGTTCATCCACCGTTACCTCTCAAATTTTGTTCTCTAGATTTTTTTACCGTACAACGGCAAAACCTACTAGACACAGGCAAAATTGTACTCCATTGGATAGAACCATAATATATTTTTTTTAACTATGTAAGTGTTACTGGAGTCTCCAGTCCAAACCACTAAATCTGATGTGAATTTAATTTCGAGCTATCGTCACAGCCATCATACCTTACAGTTGTTTTATTCAAGTACTTAGTTGACAGTGTCCTCGAATAGACAGCGTTAACACTATAAATGTAAAACCGCAGTTTGCATTAAATATTTATCCAAAGAAACCGGTAGCAATTAATAAATGCTAGTAAACCTCACGTTATTTTCTCAATAAAAAAAACTTAGAAAGCACATCATGTTTTTTTTACTTTTGAGCCGTTTAATATGTAACAAATGTTTTCGTTTTTAACGGATTGATTGTTCACTTTCGATGTTCAAAGTTGTACCACGTTAAACTATACTTTGAATGGAAAATTTAAATAAAAAAACCTTTATAGTAGTGTTTCAGTTCAGCCAAATTAAATACAATAATTTGAGGACTCCCTGTATATACGTGCAACTGATAAGTCGGAAATCTTACACATCTTGTTAGTTTAAATTCAAAATCGTTGTTTTTTTTTCAATCCAATTGAGATTTTAAGATTTTTTTCTTAAATATAACCACAATCTAATAAAAATTGAAAATGAAGCTACAAAAAGAATTTCTGTAATCGCGTTACATCGAGTATTTCCTTATTAGATTTTGGGCAGACGCGATTTATTTGCACGCTCAAATCAGTGTCGATTAAGTGAGGCGTTAGTAAAGTTAAAATAAATTAACGAGGGCCCGTTCCGGCGGAACCCAGCGGCCGGAAGGGGACGCCATCGCTGACGCCCACTTATCTGTATTTAATAAGAAATGTTTATCAAGTTGCAACCGTTTTCCTTCCTAAGTATAGTTAGAATAAGTTTGCAAGACTCCCTGATTTTTTTTTAAGTCAAATCAGAACGAATTAATTTTGGCTCATTACAGCAACTTATGGCTTCGTAAGACAGAGCGCGTGACTACGTAGCGCGTTGAACATGATCAGTGCCCTTAGTGTAAGTTTTCGGTACAAAATACGTCTCGATCGCGTTCGCGTTGAAATCTCAATTTGTATGGAAACACGAACATCGCAAAGGTTCCGCTAGAGGCGCTGTTTCGTTTTGCATACCTACAAATTGAGATTTTAAACGCGAACGCGATCGAGACGTATATTGTAACCGAAAACTTGCACTAAGGACACAGTACCCTCTACCATGAGTTTACAGTGACCGTACTCGATAGCGACGGCGTAAATTATTTTGTATGAAGAATTGTACAGCGCCTCTAATTCCGAGAGCAAATTTAAGAGAGAGGTAAGGAGTTCTTATATCGATAAACTCAACTATCGATACTTTTCTCATATAAGTGAACGCTCAAATTTTTGAAATATACTCGTAAATATAAAAATGAAACTAAATAATAGTTAACTCGATGCTCTTTTTCGTCTCGTTCTCGTTCCCAGTGATTATTTAAATTGCTTTATGTAAACATTTGTAACCGTCTCTAAAATAATAGTTACAAAAATATACACTTGCAAACATAACTGAGGGTGATCACTAGTATATGACAATAGCATCGATTATTGACTTTTTTGAATAAAGGAAACATCCTACCTTTCATATAACTTTCCTCCCTGAATGAATTCAGGGATAATCTGTACATAATCATAGTAATCGCCTGCGCAAATACTTATGTGTGACGACTCATATTTAATTGTACAGAATACTTATTTGTGAAAACGTGAATGAAAGAGTAACAAAACACACAAACACTCATAATTGCGCGCCGCGCCCACCCAAAACACACACACTACAAATTTTTGCAGTAAAAATAAATAGTAGTAGAAGTTAGCAATGGAACCCATTTTATTGTATATTTTTTCTAAACAGTATAAAACCGTTTCATTTAACTACTACATGCGAATAATATAAATCTTAACTACATAATGTCTTTACTCGCCCGTCACCAGCATATCGCATGTAGGACCTCGCAGCTAGAGCACGGCCAATTGATGTTTGCGGTCGAGCCGCGAGGAGCTACACTCATTCGCTCAACGTTTTTACACGGCGATTGCCGAAATTTAATCGTTAACGTTGGCAGCAGTGATGAATGACACAAGGAGCGAATTCAAGTTACGTACAAATTGCGAGCATAAATTATTACGCTTTAATAATTTCGCGTACGGCCTCTCCCTCTCAATCACTGACTGCGATCCAGCAGGTGTCGCTAACATAAATCCAGCCTAGTTAAAATTACATAGATTCCTTACTTTGATAATAATGGAACCATTAAGGCCATTTACACCCTTAAGGATAATGTTGGTAGTGAATATGTTTTTTTAACTTCCTTTTTTAAAGTGTTCATGTCGGACAACAAATGCAATATTTTCCTTCCGATTTTCAATATCGTCTTAGAGAAACTAACCTACTAATTCAATAAATTACACAATTTATGATTATGCTTGTGTATGATATTATTTCACGGTAAAACAGCATGACATATTAACACTTGCGATGATTGCTGACCTTATAGAATTTCTTATTGTACCATTTATACAAGCTTTTATTTAACTTTCAACGTCACTTCTCATGCTCTTAAAATGTTACTTTAGTCTCTGCTTATCGGGACTAAAGGTCCTTATTAGTCTAAACTAAGTAACTAAAGTATTTTTTTCACTTTGGAAACCCCTGAACAACCGATCACGGTATTTGTGAATGGAGGATTATCGCCATTTTTCGTGATTGTGTATAGACAATTTTTAGGACGTGAAAATAACCTCATAATGGCAACTGCGTAAAATATAAAAAAACTCATTTAACTTCCTTATTTTAGTTATAAGCTTCTCTACTGAAGCTTATACCTATTTACAATCGCGTTTTCATAATTTTAATCGACACAGAAAATAGGTAGGCTTTCGGTTTTTTTAAGTTTGCATCGGCCTGAAGGGTCAAAACCACCCAAAAGAAAGCGGAGCTCCATGGACACTGTTTCTATGTCGATTAAAATTGGGAATAAACGCGATTATGAAATTAAAAGCATATATTTGTTTTTTTCATTTGGGAAAATTTTGGGAAATGGGCATTTGGAAAAAAATCTAATGGAAATTTTCCAACTAAAAAATAACGATTTTGGGGAAATGATCTAACCAGCCATATATCTAACAATGAAAGAAAAGCAATTAAATCTCACTGTTTCGATAAGTAATATTCTCAAATCAATACTGTCCAATCTAAAGCGCCCCAAATCGAAAATAAAGAAAATTTTAATTTAGTGGAAAAAGCAACGAACCGTTTCCTTTTTTATAGCTGGCCAATTGAAACGTTTCCAGCTCTCTGAATAATTCATCTTTCGTTTGAACAAAGACGAAGTGGGCCGCGCGGCGATTCTTGATCTTTTGTAATTGGAATCGATGCTCATATTAAAAAGAGAAATTCTTTAGAGCGACCGATGAAATGCACCGAAGCCATTTCTTCAAGACGATTAAAGCCAGCACTGATTCCTAGCGCCTGGAGAATCGCTCCCACTCGGTCCACAACCCGCAGATTTCCACCAAAAATTATTACTCTTTTTTCCCCAGAAATTCTTATAAAGTCTTTAGTTATTGCGTGATATTACGAAGTGGATATTGCTTAAGATTATCTCTCAAGCACCGACGACGTGTAAGTATGTTTAACAAGCGATTTATGTGATAATACGAGGTACGGAAGCGGGCGCCTCGGGTTTTGCTGGGCGTACAAAAATTTATGAAATATTGTAATAATATTTTGGTAACCTTGTGAGGAATAACCACGGGTTTTGGTTGCCGTAATTAACTCTGGTTTCAGAATGGACTATATTATGTTGGAAGTAAACAAGCTATAAGTTATTGATACCTGGTAACCAGCGATATTGCGGCCGATGTCCATCGCAAATAAGTTTGGCAATAAAGTCAGAAACTTCGACAATAACAGTTGGTTCCACAACATATAAAATACTAAGGTATATTTAGTAAATATAGATAATCTCTAGTATTCAATATTTATCGTATATATAAAACAAGAGAAATAGTAAGTCTGTTCGCAGATAAAGTTAAGCACGGAAGTTCCCCATAATAATCCTCCGAAGTACGTACTAGTGTCAATTGCTAGGCAAAGTTGTACGGCTCCGAACGGATTAGTGAGCGAGAAAACGTGTTCGACAATGTCACCTCTGACTTTAGGGATAGATTCACTCCGAATTCTTCTCGAGGAAACTTTATCGTTCCGTGTCATGCGATTTAAAGCCGCGAATTCGATATTGCTCGGACGTTCTGGGAGTAGCTCAAAGTGAATATTTTAATAATCATTTAAATTATTTAAAATTGCATTAGATGACTGGTTCAATCAATGAATTATTTTTAAATCTTAAGTAATCAGAGTTAATGCTTTTATTGACTAAAGACGAATAATCTTCACATCTAGTGTCGCCGTGTCGGTCCTATATGTGCCTGGGTCTATATTGTTTATGATTGCGACAGAATAAATCTGAATTGTTTCCATGGATAGAGCTTAAAATTAAAATGTATGATATGACTCACATGAGTATCTCCGGGTGTCTCGCTGTTCTCTGATACAGCTCAACCTCTATCCAATGCATTCTGCTTCGCCATCTGTAGAATTACAGTACAGATGACACCACAGCTTGTGGTGCCTCTGTTCCTGAGCCACACTGCCAGCTGGTAGCCAGGGTGACTCCAATGATGCTGAAAGTAATATTCATTCTAAGTATACATGGAATAATGAGTTTACCCTTTAGTACAATACAAGTAGTACTGTAAGTATGTGTTGTTTGTGAGTAATATGTTAGGAGTGTCAGTAAGATCTAGCTGTAGTCAGTCTAGCTAGTAGCAAGTAATAATAATAGTGCAAGTGTAGTCAAACAGGGAGTCATCATGTCATAGAGTTAGGTATATGAAGCCGAAATCGTTTGGCCCTCACACGGACTGGATTTCCTTGGCTTCCGCTAGTTGCTACGGGCAAGAATAATACACATGGAGCCGAAATCGTTTGGCCCTTACACGGACTGGATTTCCTGGGCCTCCCCTTGATGCTATGGGCAATACAAATACATATGGAGCCGAAATCGTTTGGCCCTTACATGGACTGGATTTCCTTGGCCTCCCCTTGATTCTGTGGGCAATACAAATACATATGGAGCCGAAATCGTTTGGCCCTCACACGGACTGGATTTCCTTGGCCTCCGCAGGCTGCCGTGCGTCCGACGTCAACGCACAGCAGCAACAATGACGATACGAGCCCACGTGCCCATCACGGCCAACCACTCTGGCCGTGCATGATGTCTTAGAGTACTTACTGTTCCGATGCTCATTGGTATAGTTAAGTCCAAATATTCAATGTCTAAATAGTAGCTCGTACAGTGTATTCATAAATACTTAGTCAGTCAAATCAAACTCCTCAGTCTGTGAGATACGTAGGACACGCAGATTACCTACGGATCGCAGTAGTTAAGAAGACCTAGATGGAATACTTATTATACTTAGCTTTATTGTATGATGTCCCACAGTCTCTCAGAGCACATTACACAGAATTTACTTTACTTATATCAGCAGAGAAAAATTGTTTGAACTAACTCACTTTGACAGTTCGTTCTTTTGGCGGGGTTCTCATAGCAGGGTCGCGTCACCGTAGTGTTGCCATAGGAGAATTCGCGTGACGTCGCGACACTCCCGGCGGCGGAAATTAGAACAGGGTGACTAGGTTCTGCGTCCACTCCCGGATCTTCTCCAGGGCACGCGTGGCTGCAGCGCGTTTAGGCTTTTCAACATCATTACTATTAAGCGATTCGTTTTGAGTGTCAAATGTCCGTCCCTGCTGATAATCATCAGCTGTGTCCATTTCAGGTTCTTCCACCTGACATGATTCAATGTCATTAGTGTTTTCCAGAATTTCCATTTCCCAGGTGTCATCATTTGAATCGTCATCATTGTTTACGACGTTTTGTCTCATGTCAGATATGCTGTCATTTGCGAAGGGCTCTGTGTCTTCAGTAAATAATTCATTGTACTCTTCATCGGCTTCAAGAGGATACAGTTGTCCTACTGAACGCGTATATTCTTTATTACCTATTTTGACTTTGGCAGTTCTGCCAGATTCCGAGACTTCCATTAGTCGTCCGACCTTCCAGCTATGACGGTTTGAAGTATCACCTTTAATTTGAACTACTTGTCCAATTTTAGGTTTCAATTTGGCCTTTACTCTAGGTTCCTTCGGAGAATTTTTGTATCGCTCACGTAAACTAGGCAGATAGCGATTTACAAACATTGATTTGAATTCTTCCAATATCTTAAGACCTCTCTTCCAACTACTGATCAGATCAGTTTTCGTGACAGTTCCTTGTAAAGTGAGATCGTTACAATCTACGTCCGGGGTTAAACATTTAGACATTGCGAGAAAGTCAGATGGTTTTAGAATGTGATCTTGCTCGGCATCGACAAATGTGAGTGGTCTTGTATTCAACACAGCTTCTATCTCCTTGATGATAGTAAGTAGCTGGCTATCGTTTAACAGATTCTTCTGGAGAGTTCTCTTCATGCAATGCTTAACTAGCGCCACCAGGCGCTCGTAAAAACCACCATACCATGGCGCTAGCTGTGGAATGAATCTCCACCGTATGTTGTTTTGGATGCAAAATGGTCTCGTTAAGACTTCAGCCGTAAGTTTGAATTGTTGAGCATTGTCTGAAGTTATTACTGCCGGAATACCTCTTGTGGAAATCATTCTTCTTAGGGCGAGAAGTGTTTCTTCGGCGGTCATATTCTGGACGACTTCGAGATGTATGGCCCTGACTGCTAAACACGTGTAGAGGCATATCCATCTCTTCTGAATACCGTTTTCCGTGTTAACTAGTACGGGTCCAAGATAGTCTAAGCCTGTATAAGTAAAAGGTGAACTGTAATTCACTCGTTCTGGAGGCAAGGCCGGAGTCGGTGGTAATGGGAATGGACCACCTCCATGTTTGACACACTGTGGGCACTTCTTCAAGATTCTTTCTACTACCGCTCTTCCCTTTGGTATCCAAAACTGCTGTCTTACCAAGGTCAAAGTGTGAGACGCTCCAACGTGATAGTTGCTCTCATGAATATTTTTGATGATTTTGTTAGTAAAGTCACTATGCCTTGGTAAAAGTATAGGATGTTTCATGTCGTATGACCAGTCTGTATTTTTCATTCGTCCTTCAGATCTTAATAGCCCGTCGATGTCAACGAATAGTCCTAGGTTGCGACTAAGGTGAGTTACTTTACCGCTATACTCATCCGGAAAGTGTTGTTTTTGTAGAAGTTTTATTTCTTCAATTAATGCGCGATCATGTTGTGAATGGTTCTGTCTTGTTGGAATACTTTTTCCTTTATTTGCCATATTATTAGAATTTGTATTCACTTGTTCTTCTGTCCTTGACAGACCCTCCCGGGACAACAGGGAAAGTTCCTTGACTCTATCGGTCGGCCATGTGGTTTCTTTTTGTAAGAGGAAATCTGGTCCTTGTAGCCAATATGATTTTTCTGATTTTGATTTCCCGGTCCGGGTGCCTATATCTGCCGGATTTAATTCCGTAGGGACATATCTCACGACTAGTTTTTTATTTTCTTTAATCTCGCTTACTCGCCGGGTAACGAACGGTGTCAACAACTTGTCAGAGTTGATCCAGTCAATGACTATCTGACTGTCGGTCCATAGAAAATGTTGACTAATTTTTAAGCGTAGAGAGTCCTCGGCGTATTTCAGCAGACGGTTTCCTATAACGGTTCCTAGCAATTCCAAACGTGGAATTTTTAAATGGTCTCTGTCTTTAACCGGAACAAGCCTAGATTTTCCAATTATAAATCCTTTCCCACTACTATTTACCAAATAGACAACAGCTGCGTAAGCCTTTGTGGATGCGTCTGTGAAGCAGTGTAATTGGTTAATTTGTTCTGGTCGTGCTCCTGCTAAGTATCTTGGTAAACAGATGTCGGTGATGTCGTCAAAGCTTGTATTTATTTCATTCCACTTGGAGGTCAGTTCTGATGGTAGTATCGTATCCCATTTAATGCTTTTTTCTTTCCACAGGTCTTGCAGGAACAGTTTCCCTGGCAGCAAAGTTGGTACAGCAAATCCGCAAGGGTCGTATACTTGAGCTATATTTCTCAGAACTTCTCTCTTCGTGTTAACTTCCTTTAGATCTTTGAGTCGTAATTTTAGTGTATCATCTACTAGATGCCAATCTAAACCAAGAAGTTTTACAGTGGTTTTGTCGTCTCTATCCGGAATTTGGTTTATAAATTCTTTGCTATTGGAACTCCAGCTTCTAAGGTTCATTGAAATGTCGTGAAATGCTTCTTTCGACGTTTTATGCAATGTCAAAGCGTCTTCAACTGTGTTAGTTCCTGTTACTAGATTGTCTACATAAATGTCGTCCACAAATCTTTTCAAATTGTCAATTTTGGATAAATGATGTTTGATAGTAGCATTTAGAAGGAATGGGCTCGAGATTATTCCAAAAGGAACTCTGCAGAAGCGTAAGCGTAGCAGATTGTCTTGCGTGACTGGTTGATCTATATCCTTGACCCACAAAAACCGAGTTACATCTCTATCTCTCTTCTGGATACCGATCTGCAAGAACGCTTTCTCAACATCTGCAGTCAAACCTATTTCGTGGGTCCTGAATCTGATAAGTATGTTGGTAAGATCCTCTACAAGAGAAGGTCCGCAATACAGACAGTCGTTTAGGCTCTTATAATCTTTGCCCTTCGCAGAGGCGTCATACACTATTCTCATGGGTTTATCTGGCTGTTGCACACCGTGATGAGGTATATAATGTACAGGTTTTCCCTTTTCCAGGTTGGTTTCACAATCAGGTACTATCTCGATTATTCCGTTTTCCAGCTGATATTTAAGAGTTTGATCATATGATTGTAGGAATTCTGAACTTGATCGCTTGATTAGATTTGTTAATCGACCAAAGGCCATTCCGTAATTTGAAGGTAAATTCGGAGGGTATTCCTTCCAAGGCCACTGTATAGAATATCTTCCATTCACAAATTGGGTTGTTTCATTAAAGTTTCTGATTGCTTCCTCTTCACGGGTGAGCTTCGGTGAATCTGTAATACCTATAGACTCTAATTCCCACAGAACTTTCATGTCTGACTTGTCTAATGGTAAGTCCGGTTTACTGAATTTAGTTATTGTATTTGATTGGATATAGGTTATTACATCCAACTCAGGTTTATCAGTTTCTGATTTAAGCTGGCCTGTTATTATCCAACCGAGTCTAGAATCCACCAGATGCAGGTTCTCCTGGATCGTGATCTTCTTTGTACCTATAAGTGAGAAGTAGTAATCGTTTCCAATGAGTATATCTACTCTCTCACCTAATGAGCCATCATCGGCTAGGATTATTTTGCGGTGAAGGCCGTCGATCTTATGGTAATATGGTATTTGGTGACAGATGAGTGGCACCATGTTGGCGTACACTGTCAATTTGTCATCAGTTCTAGATGAGATGTGTACCTTAACCAGGCTGCTGTCGTATTCTATAGGGTGATCAGCTCCGAAAGTGTAGACTGACAAGCGACATTCTTCTTCAATGTCAAGTTTGAGTTTCTTAGCCATTTTTTCAGTGATGTAACTTCTCTGGCTGCCAGAGTCTAGCAATACACGGCATGTTTCGGTGTGAGGTTCATCTTCTTCCCGTCTGGCTTCGACTATTGCAGTTTGAAGAAGAGTTCGGTTTGGTGTGTTAATGTGCATTGCACTTATGGGTGTAGTTCCCCCTATAGGGATCCTTTTTGGGCACAAGGCACGATTATGTCGCCCCTCACAGTGATTGCATGGACGAATCGTAGTACAATTTTTGATTAAGTGACCTTTCTGCATACATGCAAAGCAATGCCCTTTCAGCATTGACTTTCTTTCATGTATCGTTCTATATTTAGTACATTGGTCTGTGTAATGATTTTGTTTACAAAATTTACAAGAATATTTTGGCCTTTTCGGTATGAATTTAGGTCTTGTGCTGCTCTGGTTGTCTAGTTTACGCTTAATGCCATTTTGAAAGGATTGGTTGTTATAAACTCGGGTAGCATTTCTCCTGTTAGAGTTTTGAAGTCCTTTGTAAGTATTGCCTTGCTTGCGTTGACCCAATGTTTGTCTGTGTCGCTGTATGGTTGATGAGTTCCCATTTCTTATATGCAAAGACTCTACAGTGTACTTATTTGACTTCATTGGATTTCTGTCCTGTATCAGACGACTGGCTTCTTCTCTAGCTGATATAGTCCTTTCCAGTTCTGCTCTGATCTCATCTATAGAGTCAGATTTAATCTTGGTCTTTAGTTCATATACCAATTCTTCTGGAAATTTTTCCAATATAAGGAATCTAAGATGGTTATGACTGATATTCTCTCCTAGGGAGCTTAAGACTCGAAGGTGACGCTCGATTTCGCTCAATACTCGTCGACATTCTTCATTAGAGGTGTCCGCAGGTGATATCTTTGTCAGCGCGGAGTAGTGTGCATCGATGACCTGGCTTTCCTTGCCATACCTTTCTCTTAGCGCCTGCACTGCAATGTGATAATTTTTATTAGTGCTTTCCAAGCCCTCAATGACTTTCTTTGCGGAGCCTTGAAGAGATGCCTTGAGGTATAACAGCTTATCCACGTCTGGTAAATTTCTTTCATGTATGTTGGATTTATATTGATCCCAAAATTCTTGCCACCTGAGTAAGTTTCCATCAAAGGTGGGTAAGTCCAATTTAGGCAGCTTGCTGGACAACTTCTGATTATTATTTACTGTTGGGTTTCCCTCCTTTAATTTCAATGACAGCTCTATCTGAACCTCTTCTGCTTGCAGTTGGATAGTGGTGAAACGAGAAACATCATCCGCAGACGGATCAATGCTTAGTCTAAAATAGTTATTCAACTCTGAACTGAATTTAGAAATGAAGCTCTCTAATTTTTGACAGATGACTTGTGCTTTCTTATAATCACTATCTGATAGGACGGACAATTTGTTCAACTCATCAGCCGAATCACTCAAGCCCTTTATGTGGGTTATCAATTGTTGAAGCCTATTTAAAATGATTTCTTCCATTTTGATGTTCTGAAATAAATATTATCTACTAATGGTATAAGCTACATAAAGACATTTCATCAATATGGATTATTAGATTAGATATATAATTTTTATTAATTGAGCAGCTTCATATAAAAAGATACGACTTAATTATCAAAAAATATTCCAAACAAGTACTAACTTTCAACCAGTAATAGTGATATAAAAATACTAAACAAACAATCCTAAACCTTAATCAACAGGTATAGATTTAGTTCAGCTATTCATTTTAATGTTACTAATCAGATTTAATAAACAACTTATGTAGTTATTCAAAATAAAATTTAACTTCTGAATTTAAGATAAATAATAATCACATTTGGTTCAGTGTGCAAACACCCTTATTATCATCATATAGCTGTCATAAAATAATTTTATCATTAATTATCATTAGCTGTCACTTTATTTAAATTCCGGCGCGCTTATGTCAGCGATGCTTAATGGTACCAAAACAAATGAAGTATAAAATAGACTCAAAACGAGGTAATAAATAGATATGTACACTTTGTGATATTTACTAAGTATATAAACTTAACTTCAATTAGGTTATTATAGCACTACTCAATGTTATAATAACTAGTCCTATAACCAATAATTGAGCAATTTTGTATTGTTAATTTTAATTTTTTATATAAGCCCCTTTTGTAAACTATTCCTACTTTGTTGACTGTACTAGCATTGTCACCTAGCCCACATTATGTGTACCAATTTCAAGTCAATCTGAGCACTAAAAGTGGATTAAAATTAATTGCAATTTTGTCCCAAATAAAGGACAACAATAAACAGGGTAACTAAACAAAGTTTGTAATTAGTTACCTATAAATATAAATACAGGTTAATTCTCCCCATGATGTAATCAGTAAAAGACTGATTGATTGACAAGGAATTAATTTAGCAAAATGCTTTAATTTTCTTATTAGATTCCAATAAGATCAAAGGGCTATGTGTGACGTATCGTTAATCACTTAGTCCGTGCGGACAAATAGGTATATAATTACTCATACCTCATGTAAATTCGATCAGCACGCATCAAATCCTTGCTGAAGAACAGCTGCTCCAGCTTACAGCTTGCCTGACGACTTTGCCGAGCGAGTCCCGCATCAGCGTCAATCAGCGAGTGCCTTCGCTCGTGTTTATTCCTAATACATGAATAAGTTGTTAAGCAGTTGTAACGACCACCATTGTCTTGCTCCTAAGCAAGTTTCTAGTAAAACTGTGCCATTTTGAATTGACCGCTGCCGTCGTATAACTCATATAGGTGCTCAAGAGCGTCGGCGACATGCGCGGCGCAGCCCCGGGTAGGTAGGTACTTAATCGCGATCGCGGCGGTATCTGCCTTACGCGTACCTACCTCGAATTGGCTGCCAAGCTACTTAATGGTGACTTTGGCTAAACCTTCTTGCACTAGGGTATCTATGTAATAACTGAAGATGTTTCTGTAATTCGTTTTCAGTGCACAAGGCACAAAATGGCCGCCTTCAAAAATTTTCGACCACGCGCTACGTATGGCCGAATTATGCTTGGGTTAGACAAATGACCAACTTAAAACAAAACCTGCTATGCTTGCCTTGTCTAAACATGTGACCTAACAAGATTTTGTCGTATTTTTGCAACAACAGGCACGACTCGAGCACATTCTAGTCAACTATGCACAGTAACATTACATTAACTTTGTTACCTATATCACGTCGCCGTCATTTATCCACAACAATTATGTGAAATATACATTATTCGCACTCACCTGTATATTTCCAGAACTTCCTTTAATTGAAATAAATCAGACAAACACTTTCTTGCAGCAACTTGCTGTCGCGCGCGGTTTCTACGAAATAAATATGAATGGAAAAGTGTTGCCAAGGGCGGAAAATATTCCCGTAACCGTTTATTCGTTTTTAAGTAGTCGATAAGATTTTAGAGACTTAAACGTAAATTCTTTTAGACCTTTCACTTAAAACAAATAACATTTTCATTTCTCATATTATAATAATAATAGAATATTATTTACACCTTTCACTCAGTGTACTGACTATAATTTACGAAATACACTTATAACGATTATGTACATAATTGAACAATAGCAGTGTACGTCATTTATATAAACAATGTTTAAGAACCCACTTCATTCACACTAATTCACTGTTAGTCTTATTAGTAAAATAATTACATAAGTCTGGTTACGATGGAATCATCGAATTTTTCGTCGTATTCATTATATGACCAGTCAGGATAAAGGACGCAAATGATACCTCGAATAAAACACTTTATTGATTACACTTCCTTCATGAGGATAAACATTGTAAAAATCCCCAATACACTTAGACCGAATTATTACCATTAGTCTTTTCGCACTCCCCAAATCCCCCAAATATTGCGTCCATGATGCATTACCGGCAACACCGCGTCTGCACGCGGAAGTCAAAACACTTAATTTAAAACTGAAACCTTATTTCTAGACCTGAAATTTCACCGTTTCAGCACCTTTTATAATAAGATTGAAATAATCAACTTAGAATTATTTAAATTCATACACAATTTACAAAATCGTTCGGAGTCGAATGAAATTCGTTCCTAATTCCGCTCCTAGATGGCGTTGGGAATCACATATCAACAAGATGATTTTAAATATTATTATATTTTAAAGTATTGGCTGTCGATTGATGCACATTTCAATAGCTTGGACGTTCAGCTTACTTCATATGTGGATTTTCTTAATAGACACTCAGTAATAAGTACAAATGACTCAAATAATTTGTCTTTCTTTACCCAGATAGGTAGTTTTGTTCTCAGGTTGGCTACCTTTCATTGTAAACACACTGAGCCAATGCAAATGACAGTTTAACATTTTACAGTGCTTCTTGGGTTAGGTAAATTACAACCATCTCCCTTGTCCTTCTAGGGTCCCGTGGTTATACTTTACAAGCTTACAGTATATGATACAACCATAGTTTCTCTATTCCAGGTGCTATCTTTACTATTTTTATCTCAGCATCTCTCCACCATTTCTGTCGCCGTGTTATCTTATATGTGCCTGGGTCTATATTGTTTATGATTGCGACAGAATAAATCTGAATTGTTTCCATGGATAGAGCTTAAAATTAAAAGGTATGATATGACTCACATGAGTATCTCCGGGTGTCTCGCTGTTCTCTGATACAGCTCAACCTCTATCCAGTGCATTCTGCTTCGCCATCTGTAGAATTACAGTACAGATGACACCACAGCTTGTGGTGCCTCTGTTCCTGAGCCACACCGCCAGCTGGTAGCCAGGGTGACTCCAATGATGCTGAAAGTAATATTCATTCTAAGTATACATGGAATAATGAGTTTACCCTTTAGTACAATACAAGTAGTACTGTAAGTATGTGTTGTTTGTGAGTAATATGTTAGGAGTGTCAGTAAGATCTAGCTGTAGTCAGTCTAGCCAGTAGCAAGTAATAATAATAGTGCATGTGTAGTCAAACAGGGAGTCATCAGGTCATAGAGTTAGGTATATGAAGCCGAAATCGTTTGGCCCTCACACGGACTGGATTTCCTTGGCTTCCGCTAGTTGCTATGGGCAAGAATAATACACATGGAGCCGAAATCGTTTGGCCCTTACACGGACTGGATTTCCTTGGCCTCCCCTTGATGCTATGGGCAATACAAATACATATGGAGCCGAAATCGTTTGGCCCTTACATGGACTGGATTTCCTTGGCCTCCCCTTGATGCTGTGGGCAATACAAATACATATGGAGCCGAAATCGTTTGGCCCTCACACGGACTGGATTTCCTTGGCCTCCGCAGGCTGCCGTGCGTCCGACGTCAACGCACAGCAGCGACGATGACAATACGAGCCCACGTGCCCATCACGGCCAACCACTCTGGCCGTGCATGATGTCTTAGAGTACTTACTGTTCCGATGCTCAGTGGTATAGTTAAGTCCAAATATCCAATGTCTAAATAGTAGCTCGTACAGTGTATTCATAAATACTTAGTCAGTCAAATCAAACTCCTCAGTCTGTTAGATACGTAGGACATTCAGATTAACTACGGATCTCAGTAGTTAAGAAGACCTAGATAGAATACTTTTTATACTTAATATACTTAGCTTTATTGTATGATGTCCCACAGTCTCTCAGAGCACATTACACAGAATTTACTTTACTTATATCAGCAGAGAAAAATTGTTTGAACTAACTCACTTTGACAGTTCGTTCTTTTGGCGGGGTTCTCATAGCAGGGTCGCGTCACCGTAGTGTTGCCATAGGAGAATTCGCGTGACGTCGCGACACACTAGGTGCATATTTTGTATAGAAACAATTGAAATTCTAATGTTTTGGCTGTCGCCCTGTCGGACTTAATAGCGCCAGATTAAATGCTTCGAGCAGATTAAAAATTAGCTGTCAGTTTGTTCATTCGAATTTTAGTTATTAAATTTGTGTAAAAAATAATAACTGTGTAAATTTTAAACTGCATTTAAACCCGCTTAAATACTTAGTATGTTTTTTTGGTGTAAAACACAATATGTAAACATAGTGATTATACGGTGTGGATTTGGCGAGCGCTTTATAAAAGTTGGCTTTATTGAGGTTTGTGGTTCATAAATTGACAGACAGACAGACAGCGGAATCTCAGTAATAGGGTCCCGTTGGCACCCTTCGGGTATAGAACCCGACACGGAAATGACAAAGTGCCCATTGCGGCATTACTGAATAAACTATTTGAAATTTGAAAGGAACAAAAGTGATCCCCGACGACATATTTGGTCATTCTTTCATATGACTCGGAGTTGAGTTATCTCCATAGATAGTTCCGCACACTCTATTCTATAGGCTATAGTATAGGTACTTGTTTTGGATAGGTATTTAACTAAATGTAAACAAAACAATTCCCCCATTTAACTAAGTATCTAAATATTTACATTTCTGTACCCATTGACATAAACATAATAGAAGTAGGTACTAATTATTAAAGGTTGAAAATCTGTGAATATAACTGGAAATTTGCAACAATTGAGTATCCAAAGAAGTTACAAACTATGTTTGTACTCGCAACATCAGTAAGTAAGTTAACAGATCAGGAAATGTTTTGGCGTTTTCTTTATCAATATTGAAGTGTATGATAACGTAAATAGCCTCCCTGGTATTTATGCCATATCATTGTTCGGCAGCTCTGAGTACATTAAAATAGCCATCCCGCGAATATGGCGTTGCCTTTGCTAAATATAGAATAGCTAAGGGTTGGAGGCAAGTCGTGGTTTCTTTCCGGACTGTTTCCGCAGTTCGTGCCAGTCGCTTGGAAAGAGCGAAATATCCCCTGCTAGAGACTTTGACGAGCTTTGTTATTTTATTTCAAAAGAAATTGTGCTAAAGGAAAATAGGACAGCAAAGGTAAGTCAGCGTGCTCGTGATAACGTTTAAAAAAACACCAACAATACTGAGTTGCTAATTTAAAAAATGCTGGGACCCATCTAATATTAGCAGCAAAAGGAAGATAAACAGTATTATAATTTATTGTTGTAATATATTCCTAATTACATAATTTAAATTTTAAAAAGGGAAATACATTTTCCCCAGGATTAATGTTTTTTTTTTCTTCTAAAATAGGGGAGGATCAGACGGAAACAATATCTGATCACCTGATAGAAAGTAATCACCATCGCCCATAGATATTTATTATACCTAAGTTAGTTTTTTCTAGAACTTTAAAGTTGTATCGGTATTAGCACATCAAGTTAATTTCAGTTTTATCGTGAGTGGAAAAATATTGTGCGACTTTTTCGCCACTCCTGCCGGTATAGGTACAATGCACACGCATTTATTTGTATTTTTATAGCTTTACATTAATTATTCAACTGAAATGAAGTAGATATCCATAGAGAATTCTCAGTAAGTTAGTTACTACCGAAATAAAAATTATCAAAAAAAGTCTGGTTGCAACTGATTGCGGCTTAAAAGTGACCGCTAACAATTACTGATTTCAAAAATTGGTACCTATCACCGATTTAAAATTATTATGTAAGTAAATATATTTTAGTTTTAACAACTATTAACACTAAGGGGTGCAAATCACGCGATGTTTTACCAGTTAGAAAAACCGATGATTCATAAAAAGACCGGGCATTCCACCGATTTTATTTCAGTGGGGTTTTTCTAGATTATGAAAGCGGGTTTTTTTAATCCGTAGTGGTAAATATGATTAAAAATGTTAAAAGGTCGTTAAATATCGGAACCTGGGTTATTTATCTAGACCACGTCGTCGGCAAATAAGCGTATGGCCGCATGATGGTAAGCTGTTACCTACCATAGTCTATATTTGCATCTCCTCGGGAATTATTTCTGGGAGGTTGTTTTGAGTAGGGTGTAATTATCGATCGTATCTAGACACGCGGTAGCGTGTCAAGCCAAGTTCAAGTTAAAAGAACTGGCGAGCAGCACCGTGTGTAATTTTACCCGAACCATTTGGAGCCACTTTTGACCACCTCATAACTCAAAAACTATATCACATAATCGTGACAAATTTGGCTCATTTATTAAGACTTGTAAGATACGTATTATGTGCTCTAAATTTCATAAACACACCTCAAACAGTTATTTAGATATTAAAATCCAAAAATTTTCATTTTTATCACTGTCTCACCTATAGATCAAAATTCTAACCCAGTTCCCCAGATGACCTTGAAAGTTCAAATTTGGCATCCAGATAGGTAGTTGGGTGAGTATAAAGGAATAAATCAGAAACTTTTAAATTTTTATCATTTTATTATTATTTTCAAATTAAATTATTTTGATGATTGGTTTTTTGGAGTCTTTTTGTATTTTTTATCTCAACTCCAAATTCGTTACTTTTACGAGTATCCCGTGAAACCATATCGAAAATACAAACTGAGACATGGATGCACCGAAAAACCATAATATTGAAGCCTAAGGTCGGACTTGGCTAGTTTTCATTTACGAATTATATTAGCCTTCGCAAGTTTTAAAGCTTTTTTTTAAGTTCTTATTTTATTCTTCCGAAAATTTGGCTTGCTGGTAGAAACTAGCCATCGAAATAGAGCTCTTCCACGACTGTTTTAGTAGGTACTTAATAATAATTCGTATATGAGAACTAGCCAAGTCAGACCTTAGAATTCAATATATTATCCTAAATTATAAGAAGAAATGATATTTTGAGTTGTTATAAAATAATTTCAGGACTGACCATTGAAATTGGCATCTTGGCACTTGGCACCCATCTAAATCTCACTTATTTTGTCGTTAACGTCAACCATCAAGGCATATATCATAATATTGAACTTGGCCCTCATTTCACATTTATGTTTTGATGGGATCTATAATTAGCACGTCGGATTAAAACAGACGGTTTTTGAAGTAATGGCAAGAACTGACTGAACACCCAATAAATGTTTGACAGGTTTTTTTTTACTTATTGTGATCGATAAATGTTTCCATCTATGTTCAAAACTGGACAGCGTGATTAGATTTTTAGATTACCGATTCCAATGAAAAACCTTAACAGAAGTGTTCAGTCAGAAAATTAACTCAATATTCTGCTAAAATATTCCGAAAGAATTTAAAGACACTGTATATTTTACTAAGTATTAAAATAAATAAATATCGCGGGACACTTGACGCCCATTGACCTAGTCCCAAAGTAGATAATAAAAAAAAGTAAAGAATAAGCGAGAACAAAGTAGGCAGTTAAATTTTCTGTTAATTTTCAATTAAGTACCTACTTATGTATTATTCAAACACGGCAAAAATAGCGAAAATATTGTAACAAATTAATTTCGCGTTTGCATTGCACATCTAGGCGCGATAAGTACTTTAAAGTAGGGTAGATAGATAGTTATCTATGGTTATCTAGTCGCAGAATACTACCTAGATAAAATAATTCGCTAATGAATTTATATGCGATTAGGTACGGTCAAGGAATAATTCATGACTTCATGAGCCACCATAGAACCATTTCCCAGTAAACGTTATATTGCCATCGCATTAATTAACAAGGAAAATCGTAATGACTTCCTTTGAAAAGGTTCCTTGGTGGCTCATGAATTAAAGTCCTTGACCGTACTACGAATATTAAATTGTGTATTGTTACCCGTTTTTATTACTATTAAGCAGCACTTGAAAATGTATAAATGTATAAATAATGTCTATAGTTAGGTACAAACCTAAGAGCAACACGGAGTAGGAAGCCCGTGTTGCTCTAAGGTGTACACATACATAATCATGTTACAAACAGAATTCTTCTCTTTGTTACAGATCGTTCTCTTAGATTAAATCCAATTAACACAATGCTGTTATCTGATAATATTGAGCGATTTGAAACATTAAAAGGGGACGAAGCAATTGCTCTTCAATACTTCGTTTATAACATTTCTGAAGACCGTAAATCAACTGATAATTTTACATTCCTTTTTAACAGCAGTTTATTCGAAAAGGACGTCTGTGATGTTTCTCAAACTTTATTCTATAACACAAGTTTGGGAATTGAAACTGCTGTTGCTGAATGGGAAGTGTTTACTACGATCGTCGTGCTATCAGCTGTAATTCTTGGAACTGTTTTCGGGAATGTTCTCGTTATACTAGGAGTGTTCACGCATAAACCGTTAAGAATCGTGCCAAACTTTTTCATAGTGTCCCTTGCGGTGGCCGATTTGGCTGTCGCGGTGTTGGTGATGCCTTTAAATGTGGCCTATTCGACGCTAGGCCGATGGTTGTGGGGCAAACATTTGTGCAAGATGTGGTTGACTTGCGACATCATGAGCTGTACCTCGTCAATACTGAACCTATGTGCCATAGCAGTAGACAGATACTGGGCCATCACCGACCCTATAAACTATGCGAACAAAAGAACGTTGAAGAGAGTTTTGTTACAAATTGCTGGAGTATGGGTGCTGTCTCTAATAATAAGCTCACCCCCTTTACTTGGCTGGAACGATTGGCCAGACGAGTTTACCCAAGATACGCCATGTCAACTGACATCGGAACCTGGTTATGTGGCATATTCGTCCTTTGGCTCCTTTTTCATTCCACTCGTGATAATGACCATGGTCTACATCAAGATTTATATTGCTGCTAAACAAAGATTCAGGCGGCGTACATTAGCAACAAGAATTTACAAGAAGCGGCCAATTATCAATGTTGAAAATCAGGAAGAGAGTCAGGAAAACCGGGAAGATTCAGAAAATGACTCTGAAAGCGGAGAAAGTGTTAAAAACAATCAGAGAAAAGCATTTAATGAGATTAAAAAGAACTTTTTTATGCCCCTGCTTCTGCTTCACGATCCAATTTCGAGACAAAAACTCGAGGCCGATATCAGCACACTAACACCCAAACTGTCGCCCGGAAGTTGTGAAAGTTATAAAAAGAGCACGGGTTCTTTTCGAGGTGGAAATTTGAATAAAAGGAAGCAAGGAAAACCGTTGTTGGCGAGCGTTAGTAACAGCGGCGATGTGGTGCACCAGTTTATTGAGCAAAAACAGAAGATTTCACTGTCCAAGGAGCGGCGAGCGGCGCGGACTTTAGGCATTATTATGGGAGTATTTGTTATTTGTTGGCTCCCCTTTTTCCTTATGTACGTGATATTGCCTTTCTGCCGAATGTGCTGTCCGAGCAACACATTAATTAACTTCATTACGTGGCTGGGCTATATCAACTCTACGGTTAATCCCATAATTTACACAGTTTTTAACTTGGATTTTAGAAAGGCCTTCAAAAAGTTGCTGGGTATGAATGTATGTACCTAAATAATATTAGTATGTATATAAGTAAGTTAATAATATTGGTAATTAGTAGACTAAGGAAATGTTTTTGTTCAGGCGTTAAATGTTATTAGAAATGCATTGTATAAAAGGAGTAGTGGTTGGCAGCCTAAGTATAGTGGTTTGAATTAAATGACCTCTCAATTCGATCGAGTCCAGGCTTGCACCTCTGTGTTTTTCGGAGATTATGTGCGAAATTACATTTGAAACTTACCATGGACAATTTACATTGAAGGAAAACTTATACCTACACACATGTGAAGAAATGCGATGGTGTGTGTGAAGTTCCCAATCCGCACTGGGCCCGCGTGGGAACTACTGCCAAAGCCTTCTCATTCTGAGAGGAGGTCTGTGCCATGCAGTGGGACGTATATAGGCCGAGAAAAGAAGCTGGTTATCAATATGATGTAAGCTCTCGTGAGACATGTTTTTCAAACTGATAATTATAACGCACGGTTCAACTCACGTTATAACTAATCTAAGCAACAAAAAGTTGGAAAACCCCGACATTGTCATTTCAAAATTAGATATCTCAAAAATGGCTTAACCGATTTTGATAAAACATGTCTAAAAACCATCGCTAGAAAACCTGCTTTCAAATAAAAAATACACAATAACGTGCTATTAAAATCGACCGCATCAACTACTTATCTTATTTAGATTTTTTTAAATAAAAGTAGGGAGTCAGAAAGCTTTTTAAGTATCTTATTTGCCGTCCCTACCCTGAATATTGAAGGAAGACAAAATTCCAAGAACATATTTAGTTCAATCTTCCAATGATACCTACTTAATTTAAAACGTGTTTTAGAAAGGCGCTTGGATAAGTGGGTAGGTACGAGTACTCTAGCGTAAGACTGTGGCGTGAGGTAAAAAAAAAAAAAAAACGAAGGTTCGTATTCGGCACAGCAAAGATCTACATAATTCTTTTCAACCTTAAGTATTTATACGGGTGCTGACGACGAAACTGATTTAACGTACCAGGGTGGAACATTTTCACAACCAATTTCGCAATAATTTCTTTAGCAGAAGTACGTTAGTACTATTATATATTCTGTGGCAGAAGCATAACATTTCAACGTGGCATTTGTAGCAAACGCTTACTGTATCCAGGCAAACGATTCAGTTTCTTCGACCACCTTTTTAGGTTTCCGTAGCCAAAATGGCAAAAACGGAACCCATATAGTTTCGCCATTGTGGTATATTTATAACAAATATGTAGGTCAATTATGTACGGCTACCCTCAGGTCTTAATAAACAGTGTTGAACTAGCTTGCGTGTTTTACATGGTGGCAGGGGTGCGATCCAATTTAATTAGTAAACTAAGTACGCGTAAACGTCGCAATATCCTTTTTATTCGCGAGTGCGGTAGTTATTTGCTGTTAATAATAAAATAAGTGTTATTTAGTGATGGAACACGCGCGTCCTCCCGGGGAACTTGTTTTGGAAGGCGGGCCGGCGGCGCGCGCTGTTACGTGGCGAAAATGGTGTAAACAGTTCGAGATATTTTTAAAGGCCTCCGGAGTGAGCAAAGAGGCTGCAGATGTACAGGCAAGCCTGCTAGTCAACCTCATCGGGATAGCGGGATATGAGGTGTATTCCACGTTTAAGTTTGGTGAAGACGAAAAAGAAGATTTGGTAACATTGTTAAAAAAAAATAACGAACAATTCTCACGCCACGGTATTCCCGTCGAGTTGGTTACGGATAACGGCCCGGCGTACAGCTCTCGGGAGTTGGATTGGGAGATAAATCATGTGACGTCTTCACCATTATATGCCCAGTCTAATGAGAAAGTGAACGCACAGTGCAGACCGTGAAGAATCTACTTAAAAAATCAATAGATTCAGGAGGCGAATTTTATTTGAGTCTGTTAAACTACAGAACCACTCCGAGGGACGGGCTAGACTCCCCAGCACAAATGCTAATGGGACGAACGTTAAACACGAGACTGCCAATAAAAAGTGATTTATTACACAAAGTGGTCGATAACAGACAAAACTATCAAAAATTAATGCAACAAAGGGAAAGAAGTAAAGCCATCTATGACAGATCGACTAAACAATTATCACACGTAGTTCCAGGGCAGAAGGTCGTTCTTGTTGACGGGCAAACTAAAAAACCCGTTACAGTGATGGATTTTGCACCTCAACCCCGGTCGTTTATTGTCACAGATGCGGTCGGGCGCCGGTACCGGCGCAACCGACGGCAACTAGTTGCCCGCGCGCCTCCCGCTCCCGCGCCGATGGTACCGCCGGCGCCGGTTAAATGCGAGATAGACACGGAGAACGAGTTGGATACTACTAATTCAGACTCATACGGGGAGGTTAGCTCAAAACTTAAAGGTCCATTGACTAGGGCAAAAGCAAAATTATTAGAGTCTAGGTCTCCTATCGATCACTAGTTAAAATTGTTGTCAATTTCTTGAAGGTACATAACTAAAACGTTAATACTATTTATTACTAAGTTTTGCTTAAGCAATGTCTAAAATAAGGAAATATTAATTGTTTACTAGAATCACTAGTTGTTGTCTAGGATCTTCTAGGTATACTTTAAAATTTAACTATAAACTTACTCACTATCAGTAGGTAGACATAAGTTTCTTTAATTTTATTATTATTATATTTTCATAGCTAAAAGAGAAACCTAACTGAAAAACTATGTAAAACTGTTTTCAATTTTTTTTTCTATAAGTACTGTTTTTAACACTCATTATCTACATTACGATTATTTCGTTAATAAAACTATTCCAACTGTAATACAATACTTATAGATAAAAGTTTTACCTATACTTTTTGTTGTAAGTTTAATTGTTTTTTTTTTCTCTCATTAGTTTTTTTTTTGTTTGTTTATAACGGGGAAGATGTGGTATATTTATAACAAATCAAGTCAATTATGTACGGCTACCCTCAGGTCTTAATAAACAGTGTTGAACTAGCTTGCGTGTTTTACTACAGCCATGTCTGTCTGTCTGTCCGTCCGCGGCTTTGCTCAGGGACTATCAATGCTAGAAAGCTGTTATTTTGCACGAATATATATTTAAACTATGCCGACAAAATACAACAACAAAAAAAATCCAAATTATATTCAAAATATCTTCTTCTCATCCAATCTTGTAGTGAGAGGTATCGTTGGATAGATCTTTTAAAACCATTACAGGGTTCTTAAAACGATTTTTCGATTCAGTGATTTTTTTTGCAAAATATTCAACTTGAAAGTGCAAATTTTCATTAATCGAGCGTCCCCTCCCCCTCTAAAATCTAAACCGGTGGGTGGAAAAATTGTAAAAAATCAGGATGGTAGTACCTAAGTGTAAATGAAATGAAATGAAATTATTTATTTCGTACCTATATCAAACTTACAAGGAAAACTATAACGGTTAAGTTTTCTTGAAAATTATAAGTAGTTTAAGACTAAATAGCAACCTATGGTATAAAATATACCTAAACTTGGAAAATTCCGTACAAAATACGAAATCCTTAGAAAAATATTACTTAATTTTTTCGTAATGGCTACGGAACCTTATTTCGGGCGTGTCCGACACGCTCTTCGCCGATTTTTTTTAGTGAGTGTATGAGTGTCGTAAAAGGCAACTAAGGGACCTGTAGGGCTACTACGAAATTCGAAAATCGAATCGAGAATCGAATCTCTTATGAAATAACTAGCTTTTGCCCGCGACTTCGCTCGCGTTAAATTTGGGGTAACAATTAACATACATTTACTTTCTGCGATTGATTTTTTGGAGGATTACATGGAAATATAAATACAGTAAGACGTTGTTTTAGACAGATGGTGCACATTTTGGAATTTAAAGATCAACCTACGTATACGTAATTGATTAATTCGTACCAACTCTGAAACCCTGTTTCGCTGAAACGTTAAAGACGTTAAAGTACTACGCGTTTCTTTTGCCGGCGACTTCCTACACGGTATAGGATATAGGATTGTATCTCGAGAAATTGTAAAGTCCCCGCGGGACATGAATTACTGTTATGATCTATTTTAATATTCTTAATTGTCGATGAGAGTCATATTGTAGCTTTCTATTATTGAAAGAATTTTGAAATTCTGCCCCGAAATTGAATTCACTTATTTTTATTCTGCGGAAATTTTGCATTAAAAAAAAAGAAGTTTGTCCATCAGGGATATTGTAGCTTTCTATTGGTAATAGAATTATTTAAATCAGCTCAGTAGTTTCAGAGATTACCCCCAACAAACAAAGAAACCAACAAAGTTGAGATATTGTCCTATTCCATGGGATTTTCTAAAAATCTTTCCCTAGTGCAGAGGGTATTACTTTAGGTCCATCTATGCTAATTTCAAGTCTCTAGCATCAGTAGTTTTGGCTATGCATTGTCTGTCAGTCAGCCAGTCATGGTACTGTTCAGGTAGAGTTAGGTATAGAATTATAAATAAATCAACCTTGAAGTTGAATTCACTTTTTGCTATCCCTCGGGAATTTTATGTTTTTCCGGAGGAAAGTAGCGTATGCCAATCAGGGATAATGTAGCTCCCAATTGGTAAAATATATTTTTAAATCAACCCCAATGATGAATTTACTTATGTCGATCCTGCGGGAATTTTGCATTCTTCTGTAGAAAAGCAGCCTATGTCAATGAGAGATACTGCAGATTACTATTAGTGAAAGAATTTTTAAAATCAGCTCCGAATTTGGATTGCCTTACTCTTACTTACTTCTACCTATCCTGCGGGAATTTTGCATTTTCCCAAAGAAGAGTAATCTATACCAATCAGCAATAGTGCAGCTTTATATTAGTGGAAGAATTTTTAAAATCAGCTAGAAGTTGAATTCAGTTTTTTCTATCCCATGGGAATTTTGGATTTTCCGAAAAAAAGTGGCCTATGTCAATCGAGGATAGTCATAGAGGAATTTGTAAAAGCAGTCCCAAAGTTGAAATTACTTATTTCTATCCCGGGGGAATTTTTCATTTTCCCGGAAAGCGTATCCTATGTCAATCAGGAATACTGTAGCTTACTTTTGTTGAAAGAACTTTTAAAATCAGACCTGAAGTTGAATTCACTTATTTCTATCCCGCGGGATTTTTGTATTTTCGGCATTATTGTCGGCTAAATCGATAAACTTGAACTTGGCTGTCACACATTTATGGGTAAGGCCGCGAATTTTGACCAATGTGACATAGAAATAACATAAAAAAAATACGTGACGTTACCATAAAACGTAACGCAAATTTTTATAAAGCCTAGATCAAACTGGTAAAAATTCCCATTAGATAACGTATGTGTGAAAAAAAAATACATCTCATATAATAAAGTGAAGTTTTTATTTTTACTAGAACTTTCTGACGATACTGATCTTAAATCTGTCCTATATGAGATCTATAGAGCTAAACATGAGAATGTGGAAGTAGAAGTACCCTCTAGTTGACGAACATCTTTCCAAAAGTGTATCTTTACATGCCTCTCTAACACTGACAATAAGGTGCACATTTATAAGCATAACGAATTTGGATGTGGTTTTTTTTTATTCGACTGGATGGCAAACGATCAAATGAGTAAGAGATCACCACCGCCCATAAAATCTGCAACGCCAGGGTATTGCAGACGCGTTGCCAACCTAGAGGCCTATGATGGGATACCTCGTGCCAGTAATTTCACCGGCTGTCTTACTCACCACGCCGAAACACAACAGTGCAAGCACTGCTGCTTCACGGCAGGATTAGCGAGGAAGATGGTGGTAGCAATCCGGGCGGACCTTGCACAAGGTCCTACCACCTAGATGTGAGCATGCTTGTGACTTCGACTGTACAAGCTATTAAATACCTCAAAGAAATGGCCAAAACCCTAAATCACAGGTTTTACCAATTTAGGAAGTAGTATCTTAGTTAAGTGGACAATGTAAAAAGATGTTTTTGGAAATAAATTATTATGATTATTAAGTTTAGGTAACAAATGAACTAAGTAGGTAAGTGAATCTCTCCGTTTGTCTCTCACTTTAAATACGCTATGCATGTAGCAGGACGTGAATACAGAACTCGCCACAATTCTCTTGTGCCGATCCCTGCACCTACAGATTAAAATTTATTTAACTTCAAAATATCCATCTATCTAACTTACTGTGCGTGCAGTCATTGGAAACCTAATAATAAACTGGTGTAAGTTAGAATTTTTCTGTGTGAACTTCCCTTTACCACATTTTTTCGTTACGTTATGTACAAAATACGTAGCATTTTGTAAAAATGTAACGTAATCGTAACGAAAGTGTAACGTATTTTATACAAAAAATCGTTTATCATGGTGAATAACGACATTTTGAACATAATAACACATGCCACTTACATGGAAAAGATTACCCTATCGTATGAAAAAACAACCAGTTAAAAATAATCACTACTTACCCTTAAAATCGAACAAGCACTTTCGACGTTTTTTCGAAAAAAAACCTCCGCGTCACTTTTGATGGCTGTTTGTCAACAAACTGATGAGATTTATTTATCTCATCGATGTTGCCCTATTAGAGTATTAGTTGCCAGTGTACAAAAACAAATTTCTACCGAAATTGGCGTTAAAGGTAGCTTAAAAAAGCGTCACCTAAGTATTCGTAACGAAAACGTGGTTTTTTGGCACGTGAAAAGAAATAAATATAAAACATGAAAATTATTTGATTATCATGATTCCGCAATCGGTAGGACTATCGTTATATCATAAAATTTCGTTTAAACAAAATCATGATCATGAGAAGTTAAATAGCATGAAAATAATAAGGTATTAAGTACTCGTGGTCAAAAAAAATAGTCAATTTTCGTTACGTTTTGGACGGTAATATATTTTTATTATTTTTTTTAAAGGGTTTAAATCAATTATCTCATTTGCGACCTTGAGAGTTTATATCGTGTCATATAATAAAAAAAAATTAAACCTCTAGGTGTTATCAGTTTTTTTTTATCAGCCTTCCAAATTTGAAACGTCCAAATTGGTCAAAATTCGCGGCCTTACCCTTATGTTTTTGATGGGATTCACTTTACTAATTCCATAAAGACCCTAATAATTAAAAAAAAAGATCTATGAAACTATACGTCATAAAAATAAAGGTCACAACTTACAGAAAACATTAAATCGTTTTATGCAGGAGCATAAAACATAATTTTGCTACATAAATAAAATAGTCTCTTGACGAGTCAAGCTATTTTTAACCGAGGAGGAGGTTATCAATTCGGTTGTATTTTTTTTTATAATCCGAAAGTGTCAACCCTAGCAATTTTCCCATCTCACACCATTGCTATCCCCTAACCTAACCCCAACTACTAACTACATCCGGAACATTTTTTTGTATATAAATAAATCAATGTGCTACAAATAAAAATGAACTTTTATCCAGGTTTGAACTTCGATTTCGTCCCTACTCACCCCATTTTACGAAAGTAGAATAATTGTGTTTAGGAATAGTGACCTGATAATCCTTGATTCTATACTTTTCAATCAGTAAAACATACTTAAATCGTACCTATAAACAGACAAAAACATGAAATTTTTTCCTTCAAAAAGACAACCTTTTATAAATATAACATAGTGCTCTTCAGCAGTGCATTCGCGCATTCGCCTAATTGTGGCTAAACAAAGCCCTCGGAACCGGGGTCGAGGGGCTTTTGAGCATCTACCGCCTTGTTAGTGGTCTCTCCACAAACTCATGTGTGTCTCGAGTTTGTTTAGGCAACGAGAACGTATTGAAACAGGGATACCAACTATAGCCGTATAATATAATGTGTTAGTTATAGCATAATGTAAGTATCCATTTTTTTTTTGTAAAACAGGCCATTTATCTCGACAAGATCTCGACTGGTATTAGAATTGAGGTGCAATCATATCACTTTATTTTTGAGAGATGTTCGAAATTAGAATGTAATAAAAATCGATTTTGATGTTATTATTATGCTACAATAACATTTTCACGGATAAGAAAATTGTTGTAACGAAACAGTAATAAACAGTTTAACTTTATGTTGGTACTTTATGTTGTTTCTGGACGTATTATTAGAGGGTTTATGATATGACTGCAGATATAGTACATTGTGTCTTAAGGGCGGTAAATAAGGAATTACGAACGAGAGTTTATGAGTCAATGCTCGTAATTCTAGTACCGCCTGTGCGACATACTTACATATAGTGAAATTGTATACTTATTTGTAAAAGAAAAACTAATATTTTTTCAAAAATTGCCGAAACGGCTGACTGCGCTCTTGGCAGTGCCAGTAGCGCTACTACGAAACTCGAAACTCGAAGTTCGTGTCGTGCGGGAGGGAGGGAGAGGGATCTGAAACGTATACTATTTAATATGAGAGCGAAGAGACGGTACGATACGAACTTCGAGTTTCGTAGTAGCCCTGCAGCTCCGCGCCGCCCCCCCTCTCCGCAGCATGTGCCAGACTGGCAGCACGGAGCAGCAGCGCGCGCAGCAGTATTAGTACGGGCACTGACGTATTTACCGACCTTGGGCTTCATGACAAGAAAATTAGTACGGGCAATGACTCATTTACCTACCGACCACGGGTTTCATGACAAGCACATTAAGGTCGAGGGTTGATTTGGGGGGTTGCAAGCAACGCCTGCATGTTACGACACTGTTTAAGAGCAAGTGTGATGAAATTTTATCAACCGACTTCAAAAAAGGAGGACGGGGGGTGATAACCATACCGCACATTTTTTTCTAAAAAGTGTCCTACTGTGATCCCACCAGTTATGAGTTCCATTTGAGCATGACGGTAATGGGACTTTTGGGACAACAATATGATAATAGTTATTTGTGTCACAAGGGAGCAAAATGGTGTATTTACGGCGAGGGCGTACATTGAATCCAGAATGTAGCGAAGGATTCTGCAATAGAATCCTGAGCGTAGCGAGGGATTCTAAAGTAGAATCCTGAGCGTAATAAGGGATTCAAGTGTTAACGCCCAAGATGAAAATAATTTTGCTCCCGAGTGGCTCATACAACTTTTCACACCGAGCATTAAGAAACTTGAAAAACAAAAATCTAAATATTATTAAAGAACAACCAGCATAGAAAATGGCGTGGCTTTACAATTATCAACTTAAAAAAATGCCATTTGCAATAAAACGCTTAGAAAAGCCTTGAACAGAAAAGTTGCACTTTGCTCCCTCTCGACAGGGAGGAAAAGTTACTTTTCTGAAGGAGAGGTGTGAAAAAATATTAGTGCCACTTGTCCCATGGGACTACTGGGACGTAATCGTAACAGTAGTCCCATGATGGGACTACTCAATGGGACTAGTGGGACAGACGGAAAGGTTCCCAATTCGGGTGTATGTTTTTTTTGTATGTTTGTAACGCGATAACTCCGCCAATTGTAGGCCGAATTTCAAAATTATTTTTTAGTTCTAAGGGCATACTTTCGAGGTGGTCCCATTGACATCAAGTCAGTATCTGATGATGGAATCCTAGATAAATCGAGGGCAACCCTCGAATTTTTAAAGCACACCTATAGTGATTTTGGCATTTTTAACACCATGTCAAGTACCTATTTACTTTCAGAAAGTATCATTTGGTGATTTGGTGAACTGGACCTGATGACGAAGACCGTAGATACTGGTACTCTGTTATAAAATAATACAACTATGCCGTGTTCGAGCTTAATGGAATCGTGAGATGCACTTTGGCTACAAATCACTAAAAACTATGAAAAAAAATTAACAAGAAATTAATCCCACTTCAAAAACCTTGAAAATAATTTTCTACTAGTTTGAAGTCGATGCCTCAGCACGAGCCAGAAGGAATGATTAAAGATATGTAGGTTAGGTAGAAGACTAAGTATAGTTTCACTCCTGCTGGCTCGTGCTGAGGCACCGACTTCAAACTAGTAGAAAATTATTTTCAAGGTTTGTTCCATTTTTTGTTATTTTTTTTAATTTCATTTTAATTCAAGTGTCTGTGCCAACTGTAACTACTGTTATTCATTCATTTCTTTCATTTCGCAATAGGCGGTCTTTTCGTTTCAGAGCCATGTCTTCGAGGCAACCTTTACCTATGTACAATAGAAATAGATTTCAGCAGGTGTTAGATGGTGCAATTTATACCGGTTTAAAATATAACAGAAATACTGTAATCTGTTCATATATAATAATAAATATATACACATTTATAATGATAAAGTTTTACAATACTTTTCTTGACAATTTTATACCCGAATCCCAAAAGAGGGGTATTTTAGACAGACCAAGTGAAAATCCCACTGGAGACCCACTGTTTGCCATCCAGTCGAATAAAAAAAAAAATCGCAAAATAGTGGACTTACTATAACTTTCCACAAACTTGTACATGAAATGCTGTTTCCCCTAGCGGTCCTTAAATACATAAGTCAGGCACTAGCTAGGTAATACCGCCACGAAATATCCCATCAACAACACGAGTACCTTCGTTACCGAAAAGCCCTAAACCAATCTTGGTAAATTCTATAGATGTCTAGATGTTCGAGAACCGGAAACTATCGGAACCAGAAACGGAATCGGAACTGAAAACGGAACCGGAACCAGAACCGGAGCCTGAGTGATAAGTGGATGAGATGTTGGTGTAGCACGTGGCAAGCGGGGCGATGAGCGTATGACTGGTAAGTACCTATAAACCTGTGTGTTTTTGATGTACTTACCTACGCCGTTCAAGTTCGGCCGCCGCGCTAAGCATTGACATCCGATATAACTTCGGTTTCAAAACTAACGGAACCGGAACCGAAACGGATGTGTAAAATCAAACGGAAGTTTCAACTTAACGGATACGGAATCGGAGCTCCGTAACATCCGTGGTATAATGTAGGTACGCGAGCAGAAAGAAAGGTGCAGGGCAACGCAAACGAACCGCGTTTCGGTAAGCAAAACGCACACAATAATTCTGACGGTATTACTGCCTCTAGTGTGGCGTTTTCACAAAACATTCGTTTACTATTCGAAGACGTAAATCGAGCGTTCAATCGTCGATACGTAGCCGCCACATGTCCACGATGCGGCGTCGTCACCAGTACCCTTACTGTAAGTTTTCAGTTACAAAAAACGTCTCGATCGCGTTCGCGTTAAAATCTCAATTTATATGAAAACACGAACAGCGCCTCTAGCGGAACGTTTGCCATGTTCGTGTTTCCATACAAATTGAGATTTTAACGCGAACGCGATCGGGACGTATATTGTAACCGAAAACTTACACTAAGGGCACCCATTTTCGTTACGATACGCGGACGAAATCGTTTACGTAGCAAACCTACACTCACAAAAGTTGTTGTGCAAACTTTCCTCTAGAGGCGCTGTCCGTGTTTCCATACAAATTGAGATTTTAACGCGAACGCGATCGAGACGTATATTGTGAACGGGAAAATACACTAAGCACAGTGTGTAGTGGACGTCAAGATAATTATCGCTATCCATCATCGCGTCTATTTCGGCACATTTGTCGAGGACGGGACGGGAGTGATGAATAGTGCCTGCTGCTATTGTTTTAATAATTTGCGAATCAACAATTGAAGATTATTTTTTTATTTTATTTTTTTCGACTGTATGGGAAACGAGCAAGTGGGTCTCCTGATGGTAAGAGATCACCACGGCCCATAAACATCTGCAACACCAGGGGTATTGCAGATGCGTTGCCAACCTAGAGGCCTAAGATGGGATACCTCAAGTGCCAGTAATTTCACCGGCTGTCTTACTTTCCACGCCGAAACACAACAGTGCAAGCACTGCACTAATACCTATATAACAAACAGTCGCCATAATACTTAAACATCGAAGTAGTTTAGGTGCTGAAAAATACCTACAATACAGTCGAGTTTAGGGTGTACTGCCGTTTCGGCAAAATATTTTTCGCCAAATTTCACTTCCCAAAAAACTTATCGCTGTTGTTTCATTTCCCAAACGAATCTTTAGCATATTTACTTTCGAATTTTATTCATTTGGTCAAATTATCATTTGGCATAATTTTACTTTGTCAAATTTTATTACGACAAACGATTATTAAGCAAACGTTTTCTTTTGGCTAATATTGTATTTCAAAAAAATGTTCATTCAAAATGACATTTCGCACAAACCAACCACAGAAACCAACTGCTACCAGAAAAGTAGGTTAGATTAGGTAAGACCTGCGTCTTCCACAGAAACGAACTGCTATCAGAAAAGTAGATGAGGTTAGACTGCGTCCCCCACAGAAACGAACTGCTCCCAGAAAAGTAGGTTAGGTTAGGTTAAAACTGCGCCCCCCACAAAAATGAACTGCTATCAGAAAAGTAGAAGTAGGATGACAAGCTATACCGGGCAAAGTGATAATTATTATCTGAACTTCATTATTTACCACATTGTCCGGTCATTATGAATATTGATACATGATCGTTGGGCAAATTGATTACAACTGATTCTTGACTAGCTGAAGTCTCATTAAATAATAAATGAATTCTAAAGTTACTTAGGTGCGACGAAGAGCGCAGCGAGGAGGAGCGTGCTAGGTTCAACTGTGAACACAACAAGCCAGAATTAAATTCTACCATATAACTTACTTTATCGATTCGATGTTTAATAGATTCATTAAATTTGACCTAAAAAGGAAAAAAATAGTAATTATTTATTACTTTGCCCAATAGGGGATAGACGTTATGTATAATGCTCGGGAAATTTAATTAATTGAATAGTTTTTTCAAATTGCTATTTTATATTGGTCATTTTTCATAATTCCCGGGCCTTATGGAAAATTACCGATTTATCACTTGGTCCACAATGACTGCAAATATATTTTAACCACGCAGACTTTCTCATTTTTTTGTTCAGTTTCCTTATGTGTAATATATAGGTACAAATTGAGAAAATAATAGCAATCCAACAAGGAAAAGTAACAAGAAAGAACTGTGAATCTACTTGGAAAATATCGAAATTTGCATGTAAATCCGTGCATATCTGATGGAATCCAGATAAGCTTAATACATGAGACGGGCCTTACTAGCAGGGGAGAAATATCATTGCATATCCTGCTTTATTTACTTAGGTCACCGAAAGCCGATTTTAGAAATAAATGTTAAAATGCCAAACAAAATTGTTGAAAATCTGTATTGGAATTAAATTAAATAACTTGTAACTGTACTTAAGTGTACTTGTACTGTCATTAAACGTACTTATGTACCAAAGTTTAAGTCAGTCCAAGCTCTAGAAGAGATTTGAAACAAACTTCGAAGTTAAAAAAAAGATTTACCTTGAAAAAATGAGTAAAACTGTAGTTAGTTTACATGGTAATTTTGAATGAAAAGTTCAGGCATGCTTTTAACACGGCGGACAGGTTATTATTATTGCCACTATTAACTGGTTTTTAAGTATTGTTATATTTTTTATATGTTCTATAGTTGATATATGTGTAGCACCTAATAATATATTGATGTTCCTCTTCCTGTGCAAGAAATAGTACATTGATAACCAAGGGTGGAAAGTCACCCATTTCACCCAAGATATTTCTGGCGCTCGAACGAAGTGAGAGCGCCAATAGTTCGAGGGGAAATGGGTAATTTCACCCGAGTTAGACACTCTACTTTTTATTTCGACTGTGAGGAAAGTAGGGGTGAGAGGTATTTACTGGAATAGGTTTTTGGAATAGGTAGGGAATTTTTAGTCGGTATTTAACATAAGTTAAAATTAAAAAAATATGAAGCGTGAAGACTGAACTGTGACGTGGAATTCGATTCGATTTTGTTCGATAATATTCGTAAAACTACTGAAACTAGTACGATGTATCATGCTGAGTTGGGACCATTTCGTGACAAAAATTATTTCCTTTTTTCTTTTTCTTTTATTTGTAAAATATGTCACGAATAAATTTCTTTCTTTCTTTCTTTTATGTATACAAAATCACGGGAGCGTATTTACAGGAATCATTTTGTTTACGCAATGAGTCAATGACCTAGTCTTTGGATCTAGTATTTTTGTGGACGCGTACTCGCAAGACTCAGCCCGCGTTTTTGCCTAGTACGTCTCACCTCTAGAGAGAAAATACTACAAAAAAAATGAGAATAGTAAAAAATTGAATTTACTAATATCCAACCTCCAATGGTACCTTTTCGACCTGGCCAATTGCCACGGCCGAATATAAAAAAAATCGAGTTGGTCACGACCAAGGAGCTTATACATATACAAAACTGGAGGTTGAACGCCGACCGAAGAAGTTTGACCTTTATTACTTATTTATATATTCCATCTCTTTCTTTCACATTTTACGAATGACTTCCATCTCTTTCTAACATAACTTAAGAAAGAGATGGAATATGTTCGTGAAAATTAAACTTTCCGAACAGCAGATGAAAAAAAAATTTAACTCATTTTCCAATATTGTGGATAATTTTAGTCAGGGCATGTTTTTAGGGTTCCGGAGCCAAAATGGCAAAACGGAACCCTTATAGTTTCGCCATGTCTGTCTGTCTGTCTGTCTGTCTGTCTGTCCGTCCATCCGCGGCTTTGCTCAGGGACTGTCAATGCTAAAAAGCTGTAATTTTGCACGGATATATATGTAAACTATGCCGACAAAATGGTACAATAAAAAACTAAAAAAATTTTTTTTTATGGGTACCTCGCATATACTTAAAGTGGGGGTGTTTTTTTTTCTCATCCAACCATATAGTGTGGGTTATCGTTGGATAGGTATTTTAAAACCATTAGGGGTTTGCACAGACGATTTTTCGATTCATTGATTTTTTTGCGTGATATTCGACTTTAAAGTGCAAATTTTCATTAAAGTCGAGCGTCCCCCCCCCTCTAAAATCTAAACCGGTGGGTGGAAAAATTTGAAAAAATTTAGGATGGTAGTAAGTATATCAAACTTTCAAGGAAAACTATAACGGCTAAGTTTGCATGAGAATTATTAGTAGTTTTACTCTTAAATAGCAGCCTCAGGTATAAAATATAAGATTGGTTTTTTGGAATCTTTTTGTATTTTTTATTTCAATTCCAAATTTTTACTTTTACGGTCATCCCGTAAAACCTAAATTGAAAATACAAACTGAAATATAGATGCACAGAAAAACCAGAAAAATAAGACCAACACTGGGAATCGAATCCAGGTCCTCGGTATTCCGTACCGCGTGCTATACCGCTACACCACTGTTGGTCAACGGCACAGACACGAATTTCCCCTATGCACCACATATCTCAGCTTGTTTGTTTCTTATTTAGCCACTTAAGCAGTGGCTAAAGTGGGTATAAAATATACCTAAACTTGGAAGATTCCGTATAAAATACGAAATCCTTAGAAAAATTTTGAACATGAAACTACCGTGAGACTCACTCATATTAAATATAATGACCCGGCATGACATGTCGAGCTAAACTCGATTTAAGACGTGAGTTATCCGGGTCATTACATTTAATATCCTTAGTTTTTTTTTGTAATGGCTACGGAACCCTATTTTGGGCGTGTCCGACACGCTCTTGGCCGGTTTTTTTTTCTTAATTTGGCTTTTCAACGCTTTAGAAATATTATTTCAAACATTTCCTCCTTTTTTGAATAGCGAATAAAGCGATGTCTACAAGAGAGGCTAGAAAAAAAAGGATAGCTGAATAGGAAAGAAAAAAATTAAATAAAAAGCAATCAAATTTTTGGCGAAGAATTAATGATCTCAATGTTGCTCAATCTCGCTGTTGGTGATTTCGCCTTCCAAGTTTGATATTTATAATTTAACCTTTAGACGTCATTATTGTAGCCAAATACATACTCAAAGTTTAGATTCTAAACTTTAGAAGCTACTTAGGCAGGTAACTAACCAACGAAGAGGGAGGAATGAAATGACGGTGGAATATTATGATCGGCCGGCAACAAAATTCTCAGTTTTTTTTCTATGTAAGTAGGTACGTCATTTTTCCCACATTTGTTACAATAAAGCTTTCATCGAGTTTCATTTCACACAGTAATAATAACAAAATAACAACTATGTCCAGTACGGAGATGAGATGATGAATACAATTGTTTTTTGCCCATTACCTAAATATAATCGATAACCAATAAACAGTAACTATTTGAGTTACATGTTCAGACGAATCACCCAGTAATTAGGAGGAAGATTATGCAAGCAGCACATTACATATACACCCCGAATCTTCTGAACCGTGACTGTAAACACCATCCATCACTTGCCATCAATTTGTTAAGTTTTGTCTCAGCGGTTGCCAAAAGTTCTAGGTACAGTTCTTGTTTTGTATTATAAATTATAAATATAATTATTATAGCAACAACACTGCCACTAAGTACATAAAATAGTAAATCCTCAATTATGCGTTCAAAAACCATAGGTAATGACCAGCATTACGACATTGGATCCTATTATGAACACGGCTGTATCGTAATGGTCATGAGATTTCATACATCATTACAGCACGGGGGGGAGGGGGAGCGCGCCGCGACCACGTGCAGCAGCAGGGGGTCGCGCGCGCAGCTCGTGGGGCAGACATACTACCTAGTTTTCGTTAATGCGGGTCATTCTCAATGGTTCTTGAACACATGATAGAGGATTTAATATATGGACATAGATAAAATATTGTCTCGTGACCCTATTATGAAACTCACACCACTCACACTCGTGTTTTAAGCACCCCTATTACGATACAGTTGCGTAAAATACTATTAGGTATATAGCAAAAAATAAAATAAAAACAAAAAAATGGAACCGACTACAAAACCCTTGAAAATATTTTTCTAGGTACGTACTAGCTCGAAGTCGGTGCCTCAGCACGAGCCAGCAGGAGTGGGACAATAGTCGTCTACCTCACCTACATACTATGGGTTTCAATCCCTCCCGCTGGGTCGTGCTGAGTCACCGACTAGTATGTGTTAGTACCGTCTTAGTATGGATGCCTATTATCTCTCGACTACCTACATTATATTGGAAAATTTTTCACCTACGACGAGTTCTGTGACGTTTCGAGTTTGACAGTTTTAGAGATGTATCATTTATCGAATGAACTATCGATTTTTCTAAGAGTTTTAGTACCTATTTTTAGAGAATTTATTTAGGAGTGGACAATTTATTTTCTTCGCTGCCAGTTTCGCCAATTTTTTTTTTGCGATTCGGGAAACGGTAGCTTTCCCGATATCCAGCGCTTCTGGAACTCGGTCAGCAACGTTTTCAATCGCCATCAATGGGCCACCGTTTTCTCGTTCTCGCTCGAAATAATCCCTCAAACGAATTACAAACTCCCGCCCGACTCTGGGAGTTCAAAACAGTCTTACGAGACACACTTAACGAGAAACAGTAACAAAAGTCAAGAACAATAATAACAGAAATGAACTATAACAAAATACAATCCAAAGAAAACGCTACGGAAACTCAACTCGTATACAAGGCAGACGCACTCGTACTGACAGTGATACTGGCATGCACTTGGCCACAAGATAGTTGCGGCCGCGTTCCAAATAGCCGCGTTTACAAAATCTTGCAAGTTTTGTTTAAAAATTTAGAATACCTTAGTATTCACTGTTATCGAATAATGAACCGCGGCAATTGTCGATAATGTTGTGTCACGTCACTACTCTGTTCCGTTTCACACATTGCGTCATTTCGATGGAGTCTATTTAATGGACACTGATATTGCTATATATATTTATAAAGTACAGTTTTATTTTTTTTTGATTGTTTTGCGTCAAAATAGAAATTATTTTTTAAAAGATTTTGCGAACTTATGCGTAATTCGGATAATTTTAAAGTGTCACAGAACTCATCATCCTAGGTGAAAAATAGGAACTATAGTCACAAAACACAGGTAGTTCAGAAGGCAATCTCCTGTATGTACTTAACTTTTCATACCTACGCTCGGCGGCCGCTCTAAGGTTGTCAACTATGGCTTATGCACAAAAAACTATCGTGGTAGTGGCACTCGTATCTAGTTGTTTGATTTATTGTTGAAAATGAAACGGGAAGAACGGAAATATAAATTAATAATAACTAAAATATTTACTTTAAATTTAAAATTGTATAAATTTAAAGTATTATGTTTTTTTAAATAATACACCAAACCTGCAGTACCTATGAGCCCGTAATAGCAAAAAACGTATCCTACAAAACAAAACAATAAAACTGCCAATTATTACAATACAAAAGTTTACAGAACAGAAACATACAAAATTTTACGTTTGTCAATTGTCACTATCGAAAATCCCTAATAACTTCTAAACGGATTACCCTAGTTACACAATTTCCGTTGCCCTATCCGTTTTAGACCTAAAACTATTAAATCACACCAAAAACAACACAATATCTACACAAACAAAAAACATGTTTTCAACTTTAAGTTGGCGTGAATTTACCTTATAAAATTTAGTGAAGTACTTTGTTTATACTGATTCAAAATAGGAAACTATTATATACATCGATCTTTGATATTATTATTCTTCGGGGCCCGGGGCGGGGCGCTTACAAATTCTGTGTACGTTAAAACGAACCATCGAAATACAAGCAGACAGGTACCTACTTACCTCTCTGAAACCACTGGTAGTTTAAAAAACGTTAATTCACCGTTTAATGTTGAATTTAAACAACCGTCCACTGAACACTTACTTATAATAACTTTTTTTTTATTGCGCCATTATTGCACAAAAAAGTTCACAGACGCGTGTCTCAAGTCTCAAGCGCATGGCACTCCCGCTCGCACTGGTCCCAACCGTGCCGAGATATCGTGTCCGTGAGCAGTGTCTATGTATGCGTTGCTCGAGCGCACTTGTATGGAGATTGACTTCTGAACTATCTGTGTTTTGTGCTATAGTTCCTGAAAGGCGGCATCGTTTCGTCGTCGCAGACAATGTAAGTGACATTGCTATTTTAGTTTAGGTGTAAGTGAGAATAAATATTATGTTTATAACTTCAAGTTGTTTGTTTTTCCCCTATCAACTCCTTTCCGTAGTCAAGGTAGGTACCGTACAAGTACCGTACAAGGTAGGTAGGTCCGCGGACCGGGAGACGAGCTGTCGGTAGGCCTCCAACAAGATGGAGCGACGACCTGGTTAAGATCGCGGGATCGCGGTGGATGCGGAAAGCACAAGACCGATCTGAGTGGAGAGCCTTGGGGGAGGCCTATGTCCAGCAGTGGACGTCTTTCGGCTGACATGATGATGATGACTCGATCCAATTTAATTTTAATTACTAACTTCTTTAACCATACAGTCACATAGTTGAGTTGAGAATATACGAAAAACGAGTTAATTTAAAATCTCACATTATTATCTTGATAGATTGTATTGACGTAGTGGAATTAGTATGAAAAGGCTCCAAGTACTTTTATTGACAGGGTCACAGGAGGCAAGAAATAATCATACAGCGTGACACATTTCACATCTTAAGTGAATTTATTTTAACACCTTGATATGGTTTAAAAGCTATTACTAAACTAATATGTTTTGGAACTTTTTATCCACTTCAGCAATACTTAAGTATACCTATAACTATTCCACCGATTAGTGGCAAAAACTGAGCTCGGAAGGGCGCCAAGTTCAGACTTTCGAGTGAATAACGCTTCCCCCCAGCTCTCTATTAGCGCCAACTTTTCACATTTATCCCGAACCGTGGGAACGCCTCCTTAGCGTAACGAACAACAGAACGATTTATTAATCTTGTTGAGGAGAAAATTAACAGATTGAATTAAAAATGAACCTAGTTTAACTACTCGGTGAAAGAGTCAAAGTAAGTTGAACAAAATTTTTATACCTAACCATAACATATATAATAGTAAATTGTGCATTAAGGGGCGTAAGAAGGAGATTATTAACGAGAGTCTATTAGAAGTCTTTTAATGTCTCGATTTTATAATCCCCTTACGGCCCGTGATATACACAATGATTTTCATCACATTGCGAGGAAAAAAATGTAAAAAAGAAATTATTTTGTATCTAAGCACTTCACAGCTCGGCAAAAGAGCTTTTTTTTTTTTTTTTTTTTTATATTTTGGCTATGCCTTTCCATTGAGCCAGCGTCATGTCGATTTCTCTTATAAAAAAATTTCGGAGGAGAAGAGGCAGTTGCTATTCCTGAAAAGAGGGAATCACAAACCCAAAGTAAACCAGGAAAACCACTACTGTTAGTAATTATTTCTACTACAAACTATATTTAGATATTACAAAACTTTGATTAAATTAATACCCAGAGAGTGTTTTAGTAGGTAAGTAGGTACCTAAACCACCACAAAAAATAGAACTGAGTAATTACGATTTATATATTTTCACTCTATTTCATAATAAATGTACAATTACAGATTGAGATCGTTTTGCTGACAGAATTGTGCAAGTGCAAAAAATATTTCTTTTTGCTTTGGCTTAAATTGCAGAAGCTCTAAAATATGAGTAGGAAACGGAACCTTCAATCTAATCAGCTCGTCATAGAAGGCAGTATTGTCGTATTTATCACAAGCAAAGAAAATATGGTTAAGGGAACCCTCATCCATTCCACACTCGCAGAGGGAGGAGTCCCTAATGTGAATTTTCGCCAGATGAGTGGCAATGCAACAATGTCCCAGACGCATTCGAATGATGGTTGAGCAATACTTTTTTGGAATGAATGATTTAGCGAACCATGGTTTTCTTGAGACTGCAGGTTGGACTAGAGAAAATAGCCTACCCTTATTTTAGCTAGATATTTTCCAATAGGAAGACCATGCGTGCATTAATGATTCAGACGATAATGTTAGTACGTCATGACAATAATTCTTGAAAGGGACCTTGTCGCCATCCACTACTGCGTCCTTGGCTAATTGGTCAGCTTTTTCGTTGCCAGTGACCCCCGAGTGACCCGGGACCCATACAAGAGTTACTTCATAACCCCGTAATTTGCATGTGATAAGACAGTCCTTGATTTGGTATATAATTGGGTTATGAAACTTAACAGAAAAAGGGTTTGATAGTAAAGCTTGTAGGCAGCTACGTGAATCAGAAAATATAATGGTTTTCTTTAACTTAAAAATTAAAATGTATTTAACACTTTCCAGTACTCCTATACATTCCCCAGTAAATACGGAGGTAACCGGTGGGCATTTTACTTTTTGAATAATGTTATATTGTGAGTGGTATATTCCTACACCTACGCAGCCAACTGGGGATAACTTTGAAGCGTCAGAGTAAATCGTGTTCCAGTCATGCCATTCTCGATTAAGAATTTGATGGAGGTATTCGTCGGCATGTGGATCGTTATGATAAATATCGAAGTCCAGAATTACTCTAGGCTGGTAGACAATAGTGCTGTATTTGAACTCGAACAGAGGTAGATTTTTAGAGTGGTGCACTGGGTCCTTAATGGATTGAAATTTCTGCAAACTTTTCACGAGGCAGGGTAAATCTTTATAATTCCAATAGGGGGAAGATTTCATGTCTAACAACCGGTTAAGTATGGGGTGGTGAGAGAACTGAAGGGCACGAAATAAAAAGCTGTCAGCCAGAAATTGTCTACGCAAGTTTAGGGGGGGATCAGCGCATTCCACCTGCAACGCGTTTATAGGACTTGATCTCATAGCTCCCGATATAATTCTTAAGGCTTTCGACTGTATGAGATCGAGTCTTCCAAATCCTGCCTTGTTACCTGGAACTAACAGATATGAACCATAATCTAATACACTTCGAACAGTAGCATTGTATAACAGCCTAAGGGACGTTGGATGGGCCCCCCACCAAACCCCAGAGAGGCATCTAAGTGTATTAAGACCTCGTTCACATTTCTTGGCTATGTGTTCAAAATGCAAGGCACCAGTCAGTTTGGAGTCTAATACCACCCCAAGAAATTTATGATGAGAGCTTATAGGAATATCCACGCCGTGGATTGAAATATTTACGATAGGGATTACTCGTTTTCGGGTGAAAATGACAGCGGTACTTTTAGTCGGTGAAAGAGACAATCCATTGCTTATTAGCCACGAGTTTACTGAGTGAAGGGATGTAGAAATTGATTCACTGGCAGATTGTATATTGCTATTAGTGGAGTAAATAAGTAAGTCGTCTGCATATTGTAAAAAGTGGCAACCTGCAGCAGATTCCTCCAAGTCATGTGTATATAAATTGTATAATAACGGACTAAGGACAGATCCTTGCGGTAGTCCTCGCCAGACTAATCGCGAGGGGTTGATTTGCGGATCCCTTCCGCGAAAAGTAATATTTCGTTCTGAAAGAAGGTTACCCACGAGATTGGCCAACCTCTCCGGAATTCTCAGCTTGCGGAATTTTTCCCTGAGAATGGGGAGCTGGACGTTATCGTAAGCGGCCTCCACATCCAAAAACACAGCGACTACTGACTCTCCCCTCGAAAATGATAGTCGAATGTCAGAAGTAAAAATGCTAAGACTGTCCATAGTACTTTTTCCCTTTCTAAAACCGTACTGAGAATTCCCGAACAGGCCCTCACTCTCCATAAACCATTCTAATCTGTTTTTAATTAGATGCTCTAAGATCTTGAGCAACACTGAGGATAAAGCTATAGGACGATGTGATCGTGGATCGTTAGGATCTCTGGCTGATTTGGGAATAGGAATAACAATTTGGGATTTCCAGGAAGAGGGCGGACGGCCTGTATGTAATATACAGTTTATCAGGTTTAGTAGATATTGAAGGAAGGGTTCACCTGCTTTGGCTATAAAGGAGTATGGTATGCCATCGTGGCCCGGAGTGGAATCTTTTACAGATTTTAAAACATTTTTAAGTTCTTGGATAGAAAAACTTTCATCTAAAGGATTTGCTGACTCGGTAATAAAATGATCTACGGGTAAATCGAAGGCTGTTGGTACGTAAGGTGGGGCTATGTTAGTAAGAAAAGACTCTGCCCATTCTTGCGAAGCAGGATACAGACACGAGCGGGGGATATATGATCTTCTAAATCGTTTTATGTTATTCCAAACTACTTTAGCTGGGGTGTTAGGGCTTAAAGATGAACAGAATTCCTTCCAACTATCGAACTTTTTGTTCCTTAGTAATAATTTAGTTTCATCCATGACGGTTCTTAAAGTTAAAAAATTCTCCGACGTCATATTGGCAGAATACGTATGTTCAGCTTTTTTCCTGTTTTTTACCGCTTGTGTACATTCTTTGTCCCACCACGGTGGGGAAGGTACCTTGCCTTGGGCAGTATTCTTGAGAGGAAAAACTTTTTCCGCGGCGGATTTAACAGCAAGAACAATGGCGTCGGAACAATTTTCAATTGAATTTGGGGTAATTGGGGGTAAAAAATTTACTTCATTATTTAATATTTTTTTATAAGTACCCCAGTCAGCTCCATTAATATTGTAAATTAAAAGGGGTTTAGTAATAGGAGGCCTTTTCAAAGATAGAGATTGAAGACAAATAAGAATTGGAAAGTGGTCGCTACCATACGAGCTATCCAGAACTTCCCAGGTAATCTGCGAGGCGAGTGTAGGTGAGCATAAAGATAAGTCCACTGCACTACACGCTTGATCCGGTAACGTACGTAACGTTGGGGATCCCGAATTTAAGAGACAAAGATTGGTCAAGTCAATGACTTCCAAAAATTGCTCTCCAAGTAGATCGTTATTATCACAACCCCACACGTGATGATGAACGTTAAAATCACCCATGATAATAGTTGGTTGTGGGAGGGACACGATTAAATGTCTTAACTCAGTTAAAATTTCATTAGACGGGCTTGGAATGTACAAGGATAGAAAAGTGATTCCTTCTACGCGGGCACAAATTGAGTGCCAACTATTGCTGTGCTGAGTGGGAATGGGAGTGATTGGACAGTGGTCTTTGATAAACAAGGCACATCCAGCACGTCCATCTGCCCGGCAGTCCATCAAAGACACGTACCCAGGTAATTTGAAATGATTGTCAACTTTAAGCCATATTTCTGATACGGCTATTAGAATAGGGTTGTATTTATTAATTAAAAAGATGAAGTCATGTTTTTTATTGCTGATACTACGGCAGTTCCACTGTATTATGACTTGATCCATTATTAGCAGAAAATAATAAGGATGAAATGAAAGGTGCAACGTGGGATAGCAGAGAGGGGTTAGCCAAAGGGCTAGAAGGGGAAAGACATTTGACAAAAGAAGAAAGAATTTTTATTAGTTCATTTATGATCACTTCATTCGATTGTTCAGTTGGCCTCTCAGGGAACACTGTTTTTGATTGTATCATTGGCTCTTTAATGATATCATCATGAGCTCTTTTATCGTACCCTTTTCTAGGAGAAGGAGGGGAGCGGGGATTGCGGAATACCGTTTTTTTATAGGACGTGGGTCCTTGAGGAGGGGGGGTATTAATAGCATTGGCGTATGATTTTTGTAGAACCCTGCTGTGTCGGCTCGATGCTTCTGAATAAGAGATGTGTTCGTCGGCCATAGTTTTTTTAATAGCTGCTTGTCGGTTAAATTCTGGACAAACTTTACTATTAGCGAAGTGTCCCATACCCAATCCCTGGGGACAATTGCAACAGTAACCCTCCTGAGGGTCTACAGAGCACGTATCGCCAGTGTGGGAATCTCCGCAACGGTAGCATCTAGGAAGCGAGCGGCATTTTTCCTTTGTATGCCCGAATCGGCAGCAACGGAAACACTGAATCGTTGGCAATTTGTATTGCTCTACCGGAAGGGAGTTAAAGCACATGTATATCCTACTTGGCAAGGTTTGTCCGTCAAATGTGATAACTATAGTTTCTGAGGGTAGCCAGCAATATGTCCCATCAGTACCGTTTTTTTTATAATTAAGCCGTCTGATTTTTATGGGGCGAGCGCCTCCGGAATTTTCAGGAACCTGAATGAGTTCCAGAACCTCTTCTGGGGACCATTTGGAGGGGACTCCTCTAACAAGTCCAAGTCTGGTGACGTTGAATGAGGGTACAAAAGCCCTATATTTCTGCTGTGTTAAAGTCGGTGAACTTAAAAAGGAATTAGCGTCGTCGGCCGAGTGGAAACTAACAGACACTCTGTTGCGACCAATTCTTTTAATACTACCTTCAACAACGTTGGGAAACTCTCTCAATCTTTTTTGGAGGAAAAGTCCAAACGATATAGGATGCAGTATAGTACCAGAATTAGCGGCGGTCTCTAATTTTTGCACGTGGACTACAAAAGGTCCCTGATCACGGTCTGAATATCGTTCACGCCCGATAGGTGTAAAGGGCGTTGTTGGCGTCTGAGTCAGGGGATCAGTCGGAGGGTCCGTGATTAGGTGAGCTGGAGGAGTAAAAGACATAGAAGGCTGCTGCTGGTCACAACTTTCTTGACCCAATTGCATCGGCGTGTCAGTTAAACACGGGCTTTTGTCAGAGATATCTGAGCATCTCGTGGAAGACGCAGACGACGCGTCCCTTGAACGGGACCTGCCATTTGCTCCGGTTTTATTTTTATTCCGCTTTCTATCACGAGCCCTCCTTCTATTTTTATCACCCATTACCGTTGACCAAGGAAGTTCTGCCTGGCTTTTCTCAAACTCTTCATGTTCAGCTAAGGATATATTTTTATCAACCACTGGGCGAAAATCCCCCCCCCCAGGATCATCTGTGCCAGCATTCTCGTTCATGAGATTGCTGGCATAGACTACCCGCACAAACAAAAAGACAAAATTAAATTAAGGATTAGTCACTAAAAACCATACAAAACTACTTACCGACACTCCCGTCACCAAATAATAAAGGAATAGCAACTATTTAAAGAATAAAAAGATGAAAACATTAAATAGTTCCACAAAATTCGAAAACTGACGGTACTACGATCTTAAACACAACCGCTCGCGATCGACACTCAACCGACTCCTCCAGGAAGAAGCTAATAAAATAACTGAATAAAATAATGGCTACCCGCTAATACAGGGGGCTACAACAAAAATCGAAAATCGAAGTTCGTATCGTACCGTCCCTCTCACTCTCGTATTAAATAATATTTGCGTCAGCAAAACGATACGAACATCTATGTTCGAATTGCGTAGTAGCCCCCCTGATTGTCACTTTTTGCGAGTCCTGTACCTACCTGTACCATAGATAATGCTAAGCTAATTAATCCAACATGCTAAAAAAAATATTTACTAAAATTATTACAAAACAATTTGATATAAATTTAATTGACGAAGTTTCATGATGCGTGGAAACTTTTTATAGTGTAAATTTTAATATGTAAATAAAACGTTGGCTGACTTGAAACCTCTTTAGTCTGAAATGACGTACACCTACTTACTTTTTAAAACTAAAGTCATAACTCCTTTGAGGAGAAAAACTACACATATACGTAAATCCATAATTCCCGCGGGAACAATTGAAGCCATTGTAATTTAGTATACAGGCTACGAATAAATATTTATTCGTAGTATACAGGCATGGAATAACATCATTGACGAGCAAGTGTGATGAATAAAATGATCACCATCAATTACATCCAAAGACAATGAAAATGCATTACTTAAATATTTTCATTCAAAATAATCTTCAAAACTAATCGTACCTACTTCGATGTAAATAATGCTACTTACGTATAATAAATTTGTGTTAAAGAACGTCATTTCTTTTACTTTGTGTGTACCATTTCCAGGACTGAATATTGGGTTCTCGCTCGCGCGGCTTCGAAAGTGCTTCCTCTATCTCATTGTGACAGTTATTGAAAATTGGATACCTGAACGAAAATAAATTGGTAGTTTTTCATATTGTTTTTCAAATCTAAGTAGATTTTATTGTACCTAATGTTACCAGAAATTTCCGTGAATGAGATTTCTTAAAATTAACCAATTTTGAAAAACAGGATAACTTTATCTAACAATTAATATCGGCAACAGTGTTTGCCGGATATATTTGTTAACAGTATGCAAGTTCTACGATAATCATTTATTTACCATATACTAGCTGTTGCTCGCGACTCTATCTGCCAAGAATTTATTTTGACTATCGCTATCCCATGGAAACTATGCAATTTTCTGGAATAAAAACAAACCATCTCCATTCTCCACCCCATATCAAATTAATTTAATCAGTTCAGCGGTTTAAGATTAGTTTGGGCAAAAGGGAAAACTTAAGACTCTATTGATGTCTCAATGAAACTGAGGAGGTTATAGCAGGCAGCCTGTAATTAAATATACACACATACCCCCTTATTCATAAAACTTAACAAGCCTATGTTAACTAACAAATGCTTTGTCCCTTTCTAACAAATACAAATGTCGAAGTGACAGATAAGGACAAACGAATTTTAGCGGCATTTTAACTAAAATAGGTTTGATTGTCGTTTATGAATAAGGGGGTTAGACTCCAGCCAGCGAAAGCTGTCCACAAGAAGCCGCGGCAAATAAAAAAAAAATGAGGCTGACAACATTTTGCTGTACACTGATTAAACGATATTGATACTTAGATATTATTTAAATTTTCCAGATATTAAATTATACTCGGGACTTTTCAAGCTGCATCAAAATTCATGTCCCTTGGTGAATATAATGTCCTTTGTCAGTGCCCATTTAGTCCAGACGTATCAATTTTCGGACCATTTTGACCAGATTGGCATTGAATGAATATATCTTCTAACATTTTAATTCTAACATATTCTTATGAAATTTTGCATTTTGAGGATGGTAGGAGCTACAAATAAATAATAAGTCAGGAGGCGTAACTCAGAACAAATTCCACACAAAAAGTGGCCGTACCTAAAACCACAACGACTTATGATTCAAATACGAATCAATTTCAAGGTTACAAATAGACGTGCTTGTTGATTGGTTAAAATTCAGAAACAAAGCAGGGATTGGTTGGCTCGCGTGATGCAATGTCAGATGCACAAACTGCATAGACAACTGGCGTTCAGACGATCACTTCTTACATCTAACGTTTCACTGACGTGTCATATATTGATAATGACAGCCTGTTTTTTGTGCGACTTAAAGGAAAAGGATGGGGTTAACAATTCGGTTGTATTTTTTTTGGCTGTTACCTCAGAACTCCGTCATTTATGAACCAAATAAAAAAATATATATCTTGTCTCGTGTGAATACCTCTAATTAAGTCCCGTAGGCATAAAATCAGGATCTGATGATTGGATCCTAAGGAAATCGAGTGAAGTGAAGACCATAGTTAGCTACCGGAGTTAGGTAATACTCAATAACAAGTATTTCACGGGTTGAATTTCAATTATTTTAACACAGTTGTTAAGCAATTCATGCTCCTCGTAATGCATATGGTGAAATGGAACGGGTGGTGAAGCACCAGGACTCTTGAATAATGAACGTCTCTGCATCGGAAAAAGCAATCTTTTGTAAAAGGTGATGAGCAGTTCATATTAAACTATTGTATCATATAGTATTCGCACTAAAAATTATAAAATATATAAAGACAGTTTGTACCTATAGTGTTTGTTTAGTTATAAATACACTGGCTCGACAATGTCACGAATTGGTAATTACTTTCACTTCTCCTTTTAATTAGTACTGCACTCAGCCATCGGCTCATTCACAGTGACAGTTCTCTCTCCCGGCATTTGCCGCCAATTCGTGCACACGAGACAGTGTGTGTATGCTATTTCAGCTACTTGAATAATCGCATACACTACAGTACCTATTGTTTGGGCGATTCAGGAAAGAAGAAAGTATGAAGAGGGGTGAGGAAACTGTCATTTACATTATGTGAGCCATAGACCACAGACTTGATTTTGCATAATACTGACCATCTCCAACTGGTAATGTATTTGTACATGTTTGAATATAAATCTGATTTTACGACTACTTACTAGTGGAAAGTGGTTTAATTTTGCATTGTTCCTGCACCACTTCATAACACACGTTGGCATGATAATTTAGAGCTGTTCACAATCAAAAATGCGTAAATTTGACGTGAGCTCACTAAACTTGCAAAATAAATGTCAGTCAAAATTAAATGACGCAGGACACTTAGGACACAGTTTCCATTTTTATAACGCAGTTACAACTCCTGACTTATTAATTGTTCGTAGGGTAGGAGGTTGAATTAAACAAAAAATATTTATTTATTTCTTATACCAGAAGTATCAAAATTATCTAAGCCAGACTAGAATGACATTATGTCAATTTGGCAGTCCAAAAATAATACCAGATTAAAGTTACGTAAAAATGCGTGGACAGCTTTCGCTGGCCAGAGTTTATACACTCACATACGCCCATTTTAGGTTAAGAATTTGCTTTGTGTCAACTTATTATTAGTTTAATTACTTAAGTAGGTAACTGTTTTATTGTAAGTTGTCTCTGGTCTCCGCGATACAGGCCCAGAGTCTAGTGCGGAGTCCGCCGATGAACCTTTATTGTAACATTGTTATATTTCAAATAAATTATTTTATTCTCTTTATTCTATTATTTTTAAAAGTCGCTGAATTAATGTCGTTCAGTTTGACGAGTATCCTCTATGTTTTAATTATTCGCTCGTGTTAAAGGTTCCCACCCGGTATAAATAGAGATGAAATTGAATGTACATGGCCGCGCGACCGCCGCTCACCCTCGTCAAAACGGATCAAACTATCATCAGTCAAATAGAACTTGTCGAAAAATATCGAATCTACCGTCAAAAGTCAAAGAGTTAGAGTTTGTCACCTAAATTATATTAGAATTTTCTTATTACCTATCTTTTTTTACATGTACGTACTATACCTACTCACCTTCCTTTAACCTTCGGTTTGCAGACGATATCGTGGTCTTGGCAAAGTCGATAGAGGAACTCAGCACGATGCTCGAAGGCCTCAATCGAGTCTTCCAACGGGTGGGTCTCAAAATAAACAGGGACAAGACCTTAGTCATGTCGAATGTTCATGTGGTGTCTACCCCTGTTTTGGTTGAGAATTCGGTTCTTGAAGTTGCTGACGCGTATGTATAGGGTAAGTAATAGAATATATAAAAACAAAGCATATAATATTGATTACGTATAACTTCACTTACTATATTTTTTTAAATATGACATACGTTTGCTTTCTATTATTGCTATAATTTCATTATGTATAATGAGCTATGGACATAAATACATTGAGTATAATGATCAAATTATATAATATTCGCAACCTCTAACAACCAAAACATAAAATTCATTTAATCTAACAAAGGAAAACATAACGCTCAAAAATATAAACAAAAAAATATATTTCACTTTTACGGTTCCCTCGCTGCTATAAAAAAAAACCTAACATAAGCTAAGGCTTAGCCTTCTGAACCTTAACTTGCCAAGTTGCAGTGCTGCTACGAAACTCGAAACTCGAACTTCGTATCGTACCATCCCTCTCGCTCTCGGTTATCTATTGTATTGTAAGCCACTTCCAACCGAGGCAACTGGAGGTCTATGGCGGAGGCCTAATTTCCAACAGTGGACGTCCTATGGCTGATATGATGATGATGATGATGATGATGACTAAATACCTACATGCCGTGGTGCCGCTACGACCGGACCCGAGGCAATGGTTTGGCCTCTCTAGTAGTGGATCGTGGGTCCAAATCCGGGCTGCTCACACCTTTTAGTTCGAAATCCATGTGCAAAATAGCATTAATTACCATTTTCCACGAGCTTTACGGTGTAGAAAAACAACGTGAGGAAACCTGAACGGACCTGCGAATAAGAGCAATGGAACGTATATAGCCTGCAGAGATGAGGGAGGAGGGAGACGTGTCCCATTATTCATAAATACAGAAAAATGATCATAAATGCTATTGATGTAGGTATTGAGATCAGAAGAGAAGTTATATTAAAATGAATGATCAAACGTTTATTTACCTTAAAAGCTTTTGCATAAAAAGATGAAAGTCACCATGACGAACGTGTATAAGTTCCATGTTTTTTGTAAAAGCCTTCAATACTGTAATGTTTCAATCAATAAGTGCCATTCGAGTACAATACATGAGGGTGTATTTTCACAGCCGTTTATTCCAACGGTGAAGCGAGCACAAAACTACAAGTTAAGTTTTATGAGTGTGCTCGTGAGCCTCGCCACGGTTACGCCTAGTGAATGCAGAAAAAGTGCTTTTAAACTTGATGAAAGTGCTCTGGTATTTTTATGTTTATGTATCTACCTACTGCTGAATGTACCTTAAATTTAAAATTTAAAAGTAGCTTAAATTTTTCTCCAAGAATGTTAAGGGATCCACAAGTTAGGGATTTTCCGAATATTATTAATATTAAGTAAATAAAACGGGAACGCCTCAAGGTCACAAAATATAGCTGTCTCGGCGCCCAATATCATTTCTTTGCTTTCGGCGTCGAGACTCTAGGTCCTTGGGGTAAGGGTGCGCTGGAGCTACACAGGGAGCTCAGCAATAGGTTAAGGGAGGCAACAGGCAACCCTCGCGCCGGCAGCTTTCTCGCGCAAAGAATCTCAATCGCAGTTCAACGCGGGAATGCTGCCTGCGTGATGGGCACCATGCCAAGAGCCCCACTTCTCTTTTTTAATTAAAGTTTTAGTTATTTTAATTTAATAGTAGTTTTAGTCCTATGGATATTTTGTATTTTCTTAATAAATATATATTAGTAAATAAATAAATATCTCGAGTTAACACCAATTGACTTAGTCCCAAAGTAAGCAAAGCTTGTATGTAATGCATGTTTACTTCCAGAGTACAATTTTATTGGCTTAAAATATGATTTATAAAAGATACAGTTGCGGTCATAAATATCAATAGGTACTGTAAGTAAATTTAACAAAAGCATTCATGCTCGTTTACATTTTTCATCCAGTAAAATTTTTGGTTAAAGCGGCAAGTTAGCAAAACTTTGTAAAATAACGATTCTGGTTTATCTTCCGTTACATCTTTAAACGCCCGTCACTATCTGCCTGATACAGATGATTTTCTCAAAAACTGCCAACTGTCGGTGTTCCCACCTACACTTGTATATCCTAAACTGCTCACCTATAAGCATTTTTCATAAAATATGTAAGGGGGAGATAAAACATCGTTTAAAGCAGACTACATTAGCCAAAATCAATGATCATTCTAAAAATTCCTTTTCTATGTTGTAGGAAACCACATTCTCTCATCGATATCATCAGGTCTGACCGGATGGCCAAGTGGTTAGAGAACCTGACTATGAAGCTTGAGGTCCCGGGTTCGATTCCCGGCCAGGGCAGATATTTGTATGAATGATACGAATGTTTGTTCTCGGGTCTTGGATGTTTAATATGTATTTAAGAATGTATTTAACATTTTTTTATTTAATACTTACTAGGTATACTTTTCATCCCTGAAAAGAACAAATTTTCCACAGTACAGGACAAATTAGCGGGGGACAGTTAGTGGTACAATGTGATAATCCTCAAAACGTACGAAGGACGAGATGAAGCAATGTTTTCACACATATTTGAATTTTCACGGAGAGCACCATCCGTGCATTAAGAGCGGGTGCAATGCAGATGTGTCCGCAAACCATTTATTTTCTCCCATTACCGTTGGCTGACACAAAAATATGTGGTATCTAATTCAGAAGGGATGACTTTTTCGCTACTTTAATACCTAGTTACATTCACAGTATCATTCTATATTAAAAATTAAAACTTTTCCGTTTCTATAGTCTATTCAATGGTGTATCCTAGTATCCAATGATTTTCTGTAAAGGCGTTCTTGGCCCATGCGAGTTACACCTGTTTTTTTTTTCGTTTAAAATTTTGCAGTATTGTTTTGTATTTTGACATAAAATAATTTCTTACCCTCCGTATGCCGCATTTCCCTTTTCAGGCCCTATTTTTGTTTTAGTCAAAGTTATTCCAGTTACCCATAAACTCCGGTTTTCTTTTACTCGTACCCAAGATGCCAGTTTCGAATTTTACCCATAATCATGTTTATACTCAAGTTCTTTTAACAGAGACCCACTCTGTTGATCTGAACGAAAGCCGTCTTTTTATTACCCTTCGCACAACGTTCCCGTAAACTCTAAATAATGAATGACTGTACTTTTTGTTGAAAGTATGTACTAGCATTGTCATCTAAACTACCTATATTTCCGGACCAAAGTTCAAGTCAATGCCATTAACCATTGAGGAATTCCGTCCTGTGAAGACGATCCTGGCCGGACTACCAGGATGTCACTACCAGATTATTGTATTTGTATTGTCAGCAGATTTACATAAGGAGGCCAAATTTAATCTGACCACTGGAAGCTGGTCAAAGCTTAGTTGCAAAATTTGACCCGCACATAAATACATATATAGGTAGGTAGGTACTTACATTGCAAGTTAAATGAAAGCTTGTAATAAAATACGAATGTTTGTTCTCAAGTCAAGTTCTCAAGTATGTGTTCATCTGTTTAAGTATTTTTACCTTTGGGACTAGATCTATTGGTGTGAGATGTTTATTCAGGTGTAATATTTGGAATCACTGAACCGATTGCATCATAATTATTACAGCATGGTATACCAATCGTAGACAAACAGATATATATGATCGGCTATTAAATCAACAATATCATTCCGACATCGGCGCCGAGTCACGTCCACGCTTTACGTGTTGATCTCTATCAATAGTCTTCTGTTGTTGTTGTAACAGTCCCAAATATTTGTTTTTTCATTTTCCTGGATATTGCCCCGTTGCTGGGTAAAAGTTTATTTTTTTCGTCGCCGTTCTTTAATCGATTTAAAGCAATGGCTTTCAAAAAACCACCCACCATCAAAGGTGCCGAGATAGACCTTGAAGGCAACGTCGGAAGGAAAGACTTGATTATAACAATACAATACAATTACTCTTTATTGTAGGTACACCGCAAATAGTAAGCGATCGGTACAGAAACAGACACAGTCGAGTTCAAAAACATGTGAGCAAAAGTTTGATCAAAAATATCTGAACATGCTTCTACGCCGTTAACAATAGAGTCGTGTTCAGATATTTTTGATCTAATGCTTGCTCACAAGTTTATGAACTCGACTGTACACAGAGAAAAAATAAAAAGTAAGCAATAAGCGGCCTTATCGCTTAAGAGCGATCTCTTCCAGGCAACCTTTTGGCAGAAAGAAGTAACAATTTCGCTAATTGGTTTTAGTAGTTAGTCTACATTTCTTTGCACAAAAATTAACTTAAGGTTAACCGGAAGAGATCCCTTTAAGGGATAAGTTCGCCTTTGTTCATATTTTTCTCTTGTTAACAGTTAGCTATACAATACAATACTTAAGTAGGTATACATTAATTTACTTTTAATGTGTCATTGTTTTTCGAAGTTTAGGTAGGTACTTTAAATACAAGAAAATGAATTCCGCATGTTAAAACCAAATACTTACCAAACCCGTCAGTAGCTTTAAGCGTGTCTTATCAGCCCCTTAGCGGTGTAGCACATTTTTAATAGCAGCATCCCCTAACTCATAAGCACGAGCTCTGTTGTTCGAGCAGGTAAAGTTTACCCATACGGACCGACGACACGGAAATTGCGGCGCATATTATTTATAGCCATTAGTTTAAGCGGATTTCCTAACTTGGCTTTTGTAGGCTTGGTATCCTACATTGCAGTATAGGTTTGTGAATTTTTTTTTGGTATATCATTGCCTGTGATGCATGTTGTTCAAGTGTTTAAGTATAATAAGTAATTTAAATTTTAATCGGGTCTCTTTTACAAACCGATAGCTTGACTTAAGTCCTGGGTTCCGAAAAGAAGATAAGTATAAAATAATCGTGAAGTACGTAGTTAGAATGGTGACGCGTTTGATACGACAGAATGAACAATAAATAATGATAGAAAAAGATAGAAGGCAACACGATGAAGAGGAAGGCCAAAGATAGACTATTAGATCTAACAAAGATGAAAATCGTATGCATTGTCCCTTGGACTGAGATACAACGCCAAAGTGAGAAGATGATATTTAAGGCAGGGTCGAAGACTTATTCAGATGCTCCTAGAATCTCGCTTTGTGTCGCAATTAATTTTCTTAATTAGATATAAGATCCAATGGCGACCCAGGAATCAAGTTAATTGACTGTATCGTACAATACTTAGGTACCTACTTAAATTCATTTATTTTTCTGCCTATACTCTCGGTTTTTATTAAATAGATACTTTTACATAGTACAAGTTATTACCCCTTATTCATCTTATTACCACACTCCACTGACTCTACTGAAAATATTTGATTGTGAAAATCTAAAAGCTTAGTACATAATAAATCAATAACATAACATTATTGTTATTAATTCATCCAAATATTTCGTAATACGTAATAAGTTACCGACGGGCTTAGTATAGATGTAGTGAAAAAAAGTTTTTATACAGGCCGAGTAAAAATCAATCTTAAGTCAATGTCATAAAGAATTTGTACATTTGTAAGTCTACAATGTGTATGCCTTGCGGCGCAACAGAGAAATAACTCTTTTTTTTTTAGCACCCCATGCACTCTGTACTGTAATTGCCTATGTTGAACAAATAAATGATTTTGTATTTGTATTTGTGTAACTGTCCGATCAGTTTCGTTCAGAAAATTGTGTATCGTATTTAGTCATTTAATGTACTTATATTATGTACCGCAGTAAGTAAAATAATACTTAGTGAGAAGCGTGAAGCCAGAAAAAAGTTCATTGCGTGGGTTTGTCAAGGATTAGATATAAAATGTAATACCTTTAAACGAGCAAATCAGAATCTCGGAAACCGCTCCAACGATTTCAATTCAATTTGGTATGTGGAGGTTTTCGGGGATGACAAATCGATCTAGCTTGGTCTTATCTCTGGGAAAATGCTTATCGAGTTTTTGACCGAGCAGAGCTCGGTCGCCCAAGTACTATAAATTTTCTGCGCTGTGTGTTAGTTTATTAAATTATATATGAAGCTATATTGAAAGATATGACATTCACATACAAATAACATTCTTACCGTATCAGCGTAGTGTGTGGCTTGCTTAACGTGAGTAATACTGAGTAATGCCGCAGTCGAAAGCGTTTATGCGTATGAAGCCTTTAGGAGTTACCTTGACTTTAACTCAAGCAAACCCGTGGGCTAAAACTAGTACTGTTATATTTTTTGCAAACAACTGCATTTCTTAGTTTTTTTCACTGTCTACATAATATAAGAAGAAGTGTTTTTTTATAATCATGTACACGTTAGTTTATTAAAGCTTGGCTCGATTTTCTGTATACCAACTTAACTCAAAAAGCCCCAAATTTCGAGTTAGCACAGTTTTTGATTTCATGTGCGATGTTGTTTCTCTCCCTGTTGCACCACAACGCTCTTTTAAATGTCACGGCTGACAAAACGAAAAGTAAGTATGTAAAGGATTCACTAGATTGAAAAAAGATTCTCTCGAACCTCTCGCCGGCACTTCAGTTTGGCAAGAGATCCCGCGCGCAACAGACGTGCGATCGCTAATCAAGTATAACTCTCGATACTTTGCTTTGTAAAAAGTACCAAAACTCTCAAAAACAAGTTAATACGAAAATTCAACTGGATTCAGAGTAACTCAAAGTATTTTCAACAAATCACCGAAAATACTTTCGATCTCGTTAAAACTTTGTAAGTCACGATCGGGCTTATAAAGGGTATTAACGGAAGGCAAATTTCAAAGTCAGTTAGAAGTTACCTGTTCAATTAAGTATTCTTTGCTGATTGACAGTCTTTAAGTGGAGCGCAAACAGTTGCGGAATTCCAATAAATGTAATCAAATTTGCCCTTTCATCTGTAAACAAAGCTTTAATGACGAGATTAAATTGTTCAGTGCTTACGTGTTATGTGAATTGCGGCTTGTCTATTTATTAAATCAATTTACTTAAATAACGATAACGGTTCCAGTTATAAATAAATAGGTACTTAAACGAGCAATTAAGCTTATCCTATTAATTAAAAATCACGGTATTTCTTTATCTATATTTTTTGTAAGCTTTTGTGATCTTACGTAAAACTTGCTTATATTATTTCTCTGTGTAAATTACAGAAACAAACCAACTTACAATATTACGAGTCAAGTGTTATGAACATGTTGTTCATATTGTTAAGTGCAATGTTTATTGCAAGTGAGTATAAAGTTGTTTTTAGTTTAAGTAATAGCAAAAAATAATGCACTTTTTAGTTTTCAAAAACGGAAAAAAAACCCGACAGCCTAGAAAACTAAAAGGAACAAGTCTGGTAATCAAGAGCTCTGTTGGACTTTAAGTTACTTTACACAGTTTCAGACTCCTATAGACTTGTTTTTCCTTTTAACTGTAAGTATTTAGTTTTTTTTTTAATTTCATTTCATAAGCAGTCGGGTTTTTTATTTTCTTAATATTTTTTCTATTTCATAGTTTTTGGTGTTCCTGGGAAAATGGTCGCTTAAAATTGTTATCACGTATAATATTTCAAATGGGCTTAGTTATTAACTTTTATTTCAAAACACATTTTATTACAATAAAAAAAATCTTCCTCCATATTTTTCTCTTATATATAGCTCTGACAGTTTTGACAAATCTAATGATACCTCATATGTTGAAAATCATAGAGTCGTGTGTAGGCTACAGAGAGGACCAACGAAATACATACATGCATACAGATCTGTTCACTCATGAAGGCGCGCCCCTCCACATTTTTAACTGACTTCCAAAAAGGAGGAGGTTATCAATTCGGAATCGCGGGCAACAGCAAGTAATGGGAATGTGAAAGAAAAGTTATAACAAATATATATATATATAACTTTTCACCAATTAGAAGTCAGTGCCTCGACACGAGACAGCGGGAGTGCACCTATAGACCCTATAGTCGTCTACCTGATCTACATACTATCTATATTGGGTTTCAATCACTCCTGCTGGCTCGTACTCTGGTTTGATTAAAAAAATATCATGAAATTCGGTTCACCTACAAAAAAGGTGTGGTTGTGAGATAACACACTAAAGTAAGAACCTCCACTTTTTGAAGTCGGTAAAAAAATAGACGGTTGAGAATGACATGCCCGTTTTATTTTTGTAATGGCGTAATGAGCCAATTGCTAGTGAGACCGTAACGTCAAAAAAACCTCACGATAACCCTCATTGAAACTGCTCAGCTTAGATTACTTTAATATGATATGACTTAACATCAGGAAAACGCTTCCTGGACCATCCCAACTATATCGCACAGAAAAATCCTATCCTATCTGTATGCAAACAAAGCTATACGAACTGCTGCTGACATGGCAGATAGTCTATTAAAAATGAGGAAGAATACTACGAGTATAAAGAATACGATAAGATAATGTGCATTGTCCACCTAAAAACATTTATTCAAGCAAAGAGCCCTTGTGCCTGATTATGCTAACAATTTACTTAATTATTCAATATTGAACAAATGGATTCACTGCTTTGTACCCGAGTGCACTCGAGCTTTGTACTTAAATACAAATGTTTGTTCTCGAGTCTTGGGTGTTTAATATGTATTTAAACTAAGTATGTATATGTATCTATTTAAGTATGTTACTCGTATTTCGTTGCTTAGTACCCATAACACAACCTTTGCTTACTTTGGGACTAGGACAATTGGTGTCAAGTGTTCCATGATATTTATTATTATTATTTACTAGCTGTTGCCCGCGGTTTCGCCCCTGTTACAGTTTCATTTATTTTGTTTAGCACACACCTTGTCCTGACAATAACAAATACAACAACAAAATAATTATGCAATTCGGTGCCGTCGTTCGGAAGTTATGCGCGTACATACATTTCGGCGATTCATTTTTATTTATAAAGTTTATTATAGGTAAGCATGGTTACAATGCTCGAGTTTATGGGCTCGAATTCCAGTATCTTTTCTATATCGTGTTATTTTTGATTTCGGTTAACATCAAAAGAACATTCAACAGGTCAAATGTAGTTACTTTCTCCAAAAAACTAATGGCCTAACTGCTTTTGTTTAAAAGATAATCAAGAAATAAGATAATTAATTATGCGCGGTAAAACAGTGTAGGTACATAAGTGTTCTTAGATTATGAGGTTTTTTTAATGTCCGTAACTAAAGCGTTTTCAATTCACACATATTTAATAAGCAAAAGAAGGTAAAATAAAGAATTATTATTATTATTAAAAAAGTGAATTTTGATGATGTCTCTCTTATGTGTGACGTAAATATGTCACTTCTCAAGTTAGTACATTTTATAATTTGACCTTTACGTAAAATTGACTTCGAAGTTATTATAATGTAAGTACATATGAAAGTTTTTTTTTATTGGGCGTCCGAGTTTCATAATAGGGTCACATGATTGTTTTAAGGCCTAATTACGTACAGCAATAAGTAATAATTGATGTTTGATAGTTTGATGTCGGTGCCTCAGCACGAGCCAGCAGGAGTGATTGAAGCACAATACATAGTACCTATATAGTTGAGGTAGACGTCTATAGTTCCACACCTGCTGGCTCGTGCTGAGGCACGATTGTTGGAGTAATCGGTGAACAACATAAAAGAAAACAAAAAAAAAACAGTCGAACATAGAACCTCCTCCCTCTTTTGAAGTCAGTTAAAAATTCAGATGGACAATGTCGTGTGTACGCAACCCTAAAAAAATTACGTATAGTCGGTAGCCAAACATGAAATAACCACTTTTCTATGCAAACGTTTATACCTTTAAAAGAGCAAATCTTGTTTATTTATTTATACATGTATATAGGGACCTCGGCAACGACTCTAACGATTTTGAAAAAAAATAGTAAGAAAGAAAGAAATATTTATTTTGTTCCATCAATACAGTATTAAGACTAGAACACAAACTAACAATAAAAACTAAGTTACGCGATGACACGACACCAAAAAGGCCTCCACTCAGCATAATACGAGTACGTAATTTACAGCAACGCTGGTTTTCTGTGGAGCCCAATTTGCTACTTACATGGGGCCATTCGTGGGCGAACAGTCGACCTGGCTTTGTCCCATACCTGGGAAAACGCAATTTTTTGAATTATAATGGTTTGAAAAACACACGGAATATGATCGGTTTTCGGTAATTTCGACAGCTCCGACATCAATCTGTTGGCTGGGCGGTATACTCGTATAGCGCAAGACTTGTACACCGGAGATCTTAAGGCCAAATCAAGACTTAGTTTGTTACTTTTCTCTTTATTTAGATTTATTTACTAAATAACATTTAGTTTTTAAAAACGTAGTCATATACATAATCTTCTCAAAAAACACACGATTAAAAAAAGTACTCTGGAGCGAAGCTCGGTCGTCCATGTTGGTACTAACATGAATAAGTGGATACATCAATTTTGGGAAACCGACCGTATCTACAATCGCTGATCTAGTTAGCATATACTAGATGTTCAATAAAAGAAAATAATACAAGTTTTAAGAATCTTTGACACCGTAAAGTAGGACCTGAATAAAAAAAATGAAATTAACCTGAAAAAACAGTTATTACACAATAACGCGATAAATAAATAATTGCTAAAATTACTTCAATGTTTCGACCCTATTGCAGCAGCCGTGGTCGCGAGTAGACCTGGTAGAGAGCAATCAATACTCATTATAATAACTTTCAATGAAAATCGCGAAAGCTTACAACAAAAGATATTTTTAAAATCTATGCTTTCGAAGCACTATCTGTCATCTTCCGCATAAGAGTTATACCAAGTTACTTTATTTATATGTTGCTGTGTATCTATTTATTTAGATTTATTGTGTATGTGTATTATATGCAGTATGGTTAGCCTATGTATTTCTGATATTGCTTCAAGCTGCTAATATATATTCCTGTCTTTTGTAGAGGTTGCCCAGAAGAGATGGCTCTGAAGCGTTATCGCTGCTATTTCCTTACCGTGGAAAACTCAATAATATACCAGTTTTCTGTACTGCGTTGCGTACTGTGTGTTGGTGTTCAATAAAGAGTCATTTTATTGTATTGTATTGTATTATATAAATAAGTATGTTTCATATACGTAAAAAACTTACAACGACACCAACTCCAACATTTAATTTACATTTGGCATTCGGCTCGAGATGTAAAAAAGGCATAAAAACTGAATTGAATTTGTTGATCCGTCTTTTTGCCACGATACGTACCAACCCTTTTGCCCTCGTGCCTTTCGTAAAACTGTCCTAAATTATTATGCTCCCATCAAACATTATCCCCCTTTTTAACTTCGTACTTCCTGCTCTTAATAAAGACACGAACTTTTAATAAAGAATAAAGTGACACCGGATATTAAATATTCCCCTTACACGACGAAGGTTTATTTTTTGAACAGTTAGAGCGTCAGCCAGTTCGTATTTAGTAGCTTGTCCTTGCAACAATAAGGTGAATTTGATCGGCAGCACGACCTTAGTAAACACAATTGACTACCTACTGCCTTCAATTTGGGCATTCGACAGTCGATTTTATTACCTATTTTATCGAGACTCAAAGATATTGTTCTCGTCTCCTTTTGTGATTTTAATCTGTGTTTTCCTTAATTTTTAGAACAACAGTAACTCATTCTGACATCTCAAAGAAGAATAAATCTAGCAAATTCTTTTTTAATTTTACAGATAATTATTTAATCAAAATTGATTTTACAATGATAAATTTTCTAAATTGAAAATACAAACTGAAATATAGATGCACAGAAAAACCAGAAAAATAAGACCAGCACTGGGAATCGAACCCAGGTCCTCGGTATTCCGTACCGCGTGCTATACCGCTACACCACTGCTGGTCAACGGTACAGACACGAATTTCCCCTATGCACCACATATCTCAGCTTGTTTCCTACTTATGCGCTAGCGACATCTATACCGTTCATTTTTTCCCTTCATCTATTTTATTTCAGGTCATTTTTGGTATAGATGCATTTTCGGTATTTCGTACATGCTACACGCTAAACAGTTTATGGCTTGGATTTGATGTATTTCCGGGATGACCGTAAAAGTAAATATTTGGAATTGAAATAAAAAATACAAAAAGATTCCAAAAACCAATCTTAATTTCATTTTATGTTCCTTTATTGGTATTCTTTATAATAATAAGATTGTTATTCTGATTGTATGTTATTGTGATCATATGTTTTTTCCGTTATTTGATTAGGTATCTTATTGTTTTATTTTGGCCCCCGACGCAAAAAGAGGCGTGTTGACAACTGTGTGTGTGTCTGTCTATGGCATCATAGCCCCAAACGGATGAACCGATTTTGATGCAGTTTTTTAATCAAAACAAAGTTAAGAAAATATGATTGAAACATGTAAGTACTTTAGTTTTTCCACCTTCATAAAATAGTTGCCATTACTTTAGATTTTTTAAAGGATCAAGCTGTTATTTCTTCCTTTTTAGTTCTTTTAGTTATTTTTGAAGTATATTTTATTTTATTTTATTGTATTTGACGCGTATGTAATGTTTTAGAATTACGGTTTGAAGTCAATGGCACGTTTTCTTAGTGACTGATACACACTTAACTCGCTATCTCGAAAGTTACTCAACTGACCTTCATAAAACTATTTCTTAAAATTGGAGTATCCAGTGGACTTGTACTTCTTTGAGAAATGAGCAGAGAAAACTAAGTCTATGTATGTATAGACACGTATAGACTTATGAAATTCAACACACGTTTATAAGCTGGTATTAACTGACATAGGTATACAACGCACCTACCTATAGGGGTCGAATTTAATAACCTCCTGTTTTTGAGCTCTGTAAAAAATAGGTACCAGGTAGGTACTCCTGTATTAAATATATTGACCCGGATAACTCACGCCTTAAATCGAGTTTAGCTCGACATGTTTTGTTAATTTCTTCTGTACTGTTAATTGTGACATGTGACATCTATTTTCATATAGGTAACAAGAAACACGGAATACTTTATCTAAACAATACAACCTTGAACCTTACCTTAAGATTTCTCGTTGTTTGCCAATCTGTAAACAAAAGTATTAATTTGTTGATTTGCTCGATGTTCGGAAAATCGTCCGAATCAATATCGGACTTTATATTTAGTTACGATTACTTTCTGAAACAACCTGCGCTGCGCCGGAATTTTGTGACAGCTCTAAATTTATAACAAAGAAAAATATTGAGGACACCTTGTGTATGTAATATCAAAGCAAAGCCAACGAGACGAGATAAATATGAGGCAAAAAGGGAGCAAAATACTAATAATGTCGCATCAGACAAAGATGAAGTAAGTATATCTCTCGTCTCGGCTTTGCTTTAGTCAAAAGAAAATAAGGCCACTTGAGTTTCATCGGTAAAATGAAATCAAAAATACGCGTTTATCATCATCATCATCATCATCAGCCTATAGCAGTCCACTGCTGGATATAGGCCTCCCCCAAAGAGCATTGCACCCTGTCTTCGGCTAGACGCATCCAGCTTCTACCAGCAGCCTTTCGCAGATCGTCACTCCACCTGGCCGGAGGGCGCCGTTTGCCCAGACGCGGTCTCCACTCAAGAACTCGCTTACTCGGTTCTTCGACAGATATGACCAGCCCACTGCCACTTCAACTTGCTGATTCTCTGAGCTACGTTTGCGTTTTTATCTGAATATATTTAATGGAACGGAAATATTTGCATTATGTTATGTTGTATTGATAAAACCATTTTCCAGACAGCAAATGTCAAATGTGTAATGTGTAATGTTTTACCCATAAAATTCACGTCCTGTTTTCTTTTGGTTAGTATATTATAATGTATGCTGAATCTAAATATCCTACGGAATGACTACTTATTATAATCAAAAATTAGCAATAATAGATCATCATCACTTTCGTTTCAAGAAAAATAGGTAGGTATGTGATCCAGATTATTATTGAAATAGAAATAGATGAAAAACGTTCGCATATGTTATCAACTTACTAATTTCAGATGACGCAATACCTATTAATATGCTATTGTCGAACATAACATCAAATAATCTTTATCCTCTTTGATAGCAATAAATAAGTTCAGACAAATTCAAAACTGTCGGAAGATTACGTGATTATTAGCTGTAGCCCGCGACTCCCTCCGCGTAGAATACGTTTAGGGCTATCCCGCTGGAACTATGCAATTTTCCCTGATAAAAACTATCCTATGTATACATCTATATCTATCCTCAGGACTCGAACTATCTGTAAGTATAACGAATTTCTTATAAATCGGTTCAGCGTTTAGACGTGATAAGGTAACAAACAAACAGACTTACAGACTTTCGTATTCATTATATGAGTGGGATTATTTACTTACATACCTACCCAGTGATGCATCATTTTCTCCGACATTCAAACGACCCACTGCTGGGCACTGCTTCCTTTAACAATGAGTTTGGCCTGTTGTATCTGGAACTTCACTCAGACCATTGAAGTTCTTTGCAGGAGTGTCTAGGTTTCCTTACGATGTTGTCGTTGACTGAAACGCTCGTAGCAAATTTCAAAAGCAATTTCACAAATAAATTCCTAAAAATTTCGAGGAGCAAGCCTGAGTTTAACTCACGATTTTCTGCTCCAAAAACAAACTATTTTTTTTCGGCGATTCTACTAATTTATATTTGAAAATATTGTACAATACATTATTATACAGATGATCAGCTGATGATAAATGTACTCGTTCTTACGTTACCACAGTTATCATCCAATAACAATAACATTTTGTATTTGCGCTGTATTTCTATAGTCTACTTTAAACTATTGTTCATATCAGTTTCTACTTGGATCCCAACTAACAAAGTAGTGTATCGCAGACTGAAAAGACAATACCCAGTTTTGTAATATTGGATATTGTATCGATATTATAAGTTCTTCATTAATGAACAATACTTTACTATAATATGGTAGTTATTACATAATGATTTGTATTTTGTCAACAATAAAATCCAGCAACCTAAATCTATACTAAAATACTGGATTTGTGCTTTTATTTGTAAAAAAGCAAGTAGACAGGAAAGCTCCAGAGTTTACCTAGTGCTTCCATAGCCTATAGGTACCGGATCTAAGAAATCTTACACCAATAGAAAGCTACACTTATCATTTACATAGGCCACATTCCATTTTCATTGTGGCGTTTTAAGGCCGCCTTTGTTCAGCAATGAGCGTCTTCTGGCTGATGGTGATGACTTTCCATTGTCTCAGATGCGGTAAATATTTCGTTTTTAAAATTAACCTAACATGATACTCGTAGAAGGTCGTTTTCATTAAAAATATAAACTTCACGTTTGGCAGTAATTCTTGAAGTTGATTTGTACTTTAAAAAGGACTTAGAAGGATAGAAATAGTACAAAGCCCCATGGGATGAAGACAAAGTTGCAGGCAACAGCTAGTACTCGTAGCTAAACAGCAATAAACAAGGGTTTCAGCTGCGAAAATTAGGTAAAGTCTTAATAGAATGCGGCTGGCGGTGTGACGTCTACATTAATTTAAATTGAGCATGCGCTTAATAAATCCGGACGGATTAGCGACGGTCCATTAGCTTGCATTTAGCCTCTCAAATAACTTCTGTGCGTGAAGATAAACTGTATGAAAAGCCTACAACAGCTAACTACGTCATAAAATATAACGAGCCGAGTTCTATGGCTCGTGAACGTAGACCCGCTACGGCGTAACGGCCGCGTAGCGGTCTACGCCTTCCCGTAGCAAATGCCCAAGAGTACCACACAACTGATAGGATTACAGATGATAGTTATTTAATTTTTAGTGCGGTTAATTAGTCTTAGAAACTAATCTTACTACAGGCATACTGGCGAGATAGACTACTCGTACGTGAATGTACTTTGTGGGTCGCACATTGAAGTAACATCGATTTTCTTACTCTTACTTTTCAACTAATTTTCTATTTCTACCGACCACTAACCAGTACTTGTGCTACTACTCGTTTATTCTGGCGAACAAAGTAAGACAGCCGGTAAAATCACTGGCACTTGCGATTGTAACGGATACTCACGTCTTAAATCGAGTTTAGCTCGACATGTTTTGGGCTAATTTGAAACATGTCCAGCTATACTCGATTTAAGACTTAAGTTATCCGTTACAATATCATTTAATATAAACAAAAAAGTAAAAAAAATATAAGTAAAAAAATAATCGGTAGTTAAATGACAATGTTATATGTCCACACAGCCTATCTCTGTACAGCTTAGTTCAATTTGATAATGATAACTTACTCGTTATAGAAATAAACTGACTAAAATTGCTATTTTATGTACTTTTTGTCTCTAATCATTATTTTGAACATTTCAAATTCTGTTAACTACCCAACCAGCAAAAAAGTCTTGGATTGCGCACTTTATGAGAGTGGTGGGCTTATAGCGCTCTTATAATTGTTTTGGAACATGTTACTGCTCTTATATTAGCCTTAGATAAGCTAGTACAGACTCAAGAACTCTCTATCTTATAAACTAGTCTCATATATGTATATAAGCTCATTTTATAATACTATTATAAGCCTCTTACTCCTACAATAACATTTACGAAGACTCATTGTACTTGAGAATATCTGTTCTTATAGCACCATTCTATAAGTTTATTTGATTTTATAATGGTCCTGATAAATGCTCTTGTAAAAATGTTAGACTAATATCAGCATAACATAAGAACGTTATAAGCGTATACTTTTTTGATCTTGTTTAAAGCTATTATAAGATCAATAGCAATAGTTTAGTAAAATATTAGAATGATATTAGTTCATTTGATTTTGTAATGGTCCTGATAAATGCTCTTGTAAGAATGTCAGACTAATATCAGCATAACATAAGAACATTATAAGCGTATGCTTTTTTGATCTTGTTTAAAGCTATTATATGATCAATAGCAATAGTTTAGTAAGATATTTGAATGATATTAGTTCATTTGATTTTATAATGGTCCTGATAAATGCTCTTGTAAGAATGTCAGACTAATATCAGCATAACATAAGAACATTATAAGCGTATGATTTTTTGATCTTGTTTAAAGCTATTATATGATCAATAGCAATAGTTTAGTAAGATATTTGAATGATATTAGTTCATTTGATTTTATAATGGTCCTGATAAATGCTCTTGTAAGAAGGTCAGACTAATATCAGCATAACATAAGAACATTATAAGCGTGTACTTTTTTGATCTTGTTTAAAGCTATTATAAGATCAATAGCAATAGTTTAGTAAGATATTAGAATGATATTAGTTCATTTGATTTTATAATGGTTTTGATAAAGGCTTTTGTAAGAATGTCAGACATAACATAAAAACACCAGACGAGTTAGTGTTGAGAAAAATATTGGTGAGGGTTCTGCAGGATTTGATTTCATGCAAGAAGTCGATATAGAGGACAGCAATTCAGTCTGTGACATAGATCATGTCAGTGAAAATAAATCTTCGACCGAGGACGAAACCGATTATGAAAAAACTTTTGCCTTAAAAAGTGATTTACAAAAATGGGCTTTAAACTTTTATGTACCACGTGCAAACGTAAATGGATTGCTATGTATTTTAAACAGAAGATTAAATAATGTTCTACCAAAGGATGCACGAACACTGCTTCAAACAAACAAAGAGACAGTACACATTAGTGAGTTGTCTCTAGGATAGGAATGTATTGGCATAGTAGCTTGATGAAGTCTGAATGATATTTTGGAACGTTTAACGTGCATTCCAGATATTATTCCGCTTAACATCATAAGCTCACCACGGGAAATTATAAAGAAAGCCTCAGATAGCTTGTTTATAGCCCTCGCCTTCGATCTGAGACTTTCTTTATATTATTTCCCTATGTGAACAGTTTCCTAATATTTGTTTGATTTTATGGTTTTCATCTTCTTCTCAGCCATTTACATCACCAACGTTGTCACTTAAATAAAAAGTAAAAACTTTTAGTATATTTGTTTTTATAAAGTCGAGTGATCAGGTTAGGATAAAATCAGGTAAGGGTTAAACAGTTCATGTTTTATGTAGGTAAATCAAGGAACCCTAAATTAATTCAACATGGCCGTACCATTGGTATTCAGAATGCTAATATTAGAGTAAATGATCTTACAATAGTCTAATAGTGCGCTGGAAAAGTGCAACTATAACAATGGCATCATTTTCACTACAATTATAGAAATAAAAAATATACGAGGATAGAAAATACTATTTTAATTGATTATTTGAGTGGGCGCATGAAATTTGAAGCGTAAAACAGGGTCTACTTTACAGTAAATAATATTTTCCAACGTAAATACTTACCGCGCAACATAAAGAACCACCAATGATAACAAACACGTTATTAATATTACTACTATTATTATACTTGCATTCAGTTTGTCACTACAATATTTTATGCCACGCTGCAGTTCACTCACCGAGCATAATGCACGCGGAATGTTTCAAAATTTCGTGTGGTCGTACATAAAATCAAAATAAGCTTGTTTAGGCTCACAAGATTCTAACGTTGGGCCAATATAAGCCTATGCAGGCTTACAAAATACTTACGTAAAAGCGATATTAGCCTAAGGCAGCTTAAATTAGTTTTGTAAAGATTATTGTAAATGCGATCAGTATTCAATAAGACTGATATTAGGACGATGTTAAAATAAATACGCTTATAATTTGTGCCCAAATCCAGGCTTATACGATGATATAAAACCAATATTAGAGTGAAAATTTATAGTTTTGAGATGGTTGTAAGAGGGATTTTGCTGGTTGGGTAATTTATTACTTAACAATAAAGTCAATTGTTAGGGTCCCATAACCAAAATGGCAAAAACGGAACCCTTATAGTTTCGCCATGTCTGTCTGTTTGTCTGTCCGTCCGCGGCTTTGCTCAGGGACTACCAATGCTAGAATGCTGTGATTTTGCACGAATATATTGTAAACTATACCGACAAAATGGTACAATAAAAAAATCAAAAAAAATTTTTTTAGTGAACCTCCCGTAGACGTAAAGCGGGGGTGATTTATTTTCTCATCCAATCTTGTAATGTGGGGTATCGTTGGATAGGTCTTTTAAAACCATTAGGGGGTTGCTAAAACGATTTTCGATTTAGTGATTTGTTTGCAAAATATTCAACTTTAAAGTGCAAATTTTCATTAAAATCGAACCCTCTAAAATCTTAACCGGTCTGTGGAAATTAAAAAAAAAAATCAGGATGGTATCAAACTTACAAGGAAAACTAGAACGGTTAAGTTTTCTTGAGAATTATTAGTAGTTTAAGAGTAAATAGCAGCCTAAGGTATAAAATATACGAAATCCTTAGAAAAGTAAGTATTACCTAATTTTTTCGTAAATGCTATGGTGGAACCCTATTTCGGACGTGTCCGACCTATGCTTAAAAAAAAGTGACTTTGTCTTTTATGAATTGTAAAATTTTCTTCTACTATTCATTTTAGTTTTCTTTTATTCGATATATTTTTTCTCATTATACTTACATAGGTATGTAGGTATATTTTTTAATTTGGAAGTCGTCGTCGCCGTCGAAAAAAAATTGTAGTCGAAATGAAAAGCAGTGAAAAAACACCAAACATCACACTCGAAATATTGGCTATTCGATTTAGGAACTCGGTTAGTTGGTGGGATAGTACGGTGAATTTGCAATTACTGTACAGATCAATGCGCTCACTTTAAAAAATAGCTATAGATGTTACAAGTCAATGTTTTTTTAATCTTCGACTGTTACTTTTACGTTACCTAATTAAAGTTTCGTGGAATACATTACAGCTGTAGGAGTTTCGCTTATCATCTTTATCCTTATGTTATTGGGTTAGGTATTGTCACTTTGATATAAATAGATATACATACGTTCTATTTACACCCTCATCATCGTTCAGTACGCTACCAAGCTATTTATGAGAGAATGGTCGGAGAATAACGCTTAATGCGAAAGATTACGTCTCCAAATTATCCGGGCGGTACGAGTTTTACGGCCCCAGGTATAAATATGGCGTGCTTACTTACAAAATAAAGATAACGATGCAGCATTTGATCGGGTATAAATTGTTGATGTTGTTTCAATTTAGGCAGCTTGGTAGTTTTTTGTTTAGATAAGGAGGCTTGTTAGCCTAATGGTTTACATGATCTATGGCCTCTCAGACTCACTGTGTTGGTTCGAACCCGAAGGCACCTGTGATTTTCTGAATTAATGTGTGGATTCATGAAATTTACCATGACCATTTTGACGAAGGAAAACAAGCGCATACACCTGCAAAAGACATCACGATTTGCAGCGAATAAGAATAATTCTAAGCGTTAACAAACCCTCCACAGTTAAAAAAATCATCCTCATCATCCTCTACCGGAAAACTCCCACTGTTAGACAAAATCTTTGTCACAAAGACCTCCCCCTTAGAACGTCACAATGAACGGCACGGCACCCCACTTGCATCCATCGAAAAAAAATAACATCAATATTTTTGTTCTAAATCGTAACATTATGAAGATTTTTTTTATTGTAGGTACCCTACTCTTTAAATAATCTACAAATTTGTGTTCGCCCTCTCTAAATAAATTCTTCGAATACTTGAATTTAAGCTTAATTTCAGTTAAGCCCTCCGAGAACTTTTTATTAAATTTAAGTAAAATGTTGTTTAAATTACTAACGCAAAGTAAAATAAAATGGTTTCGAAAACGTCAGAAGTTAAGAATGAAATTGTTAAAATATCGGGCCTTCTGGTACCTATCTTTTGAAGTGGCCGCGATAGAAGTTTTAATTGGTATTCTGACATTGCTGAAATTAGAATTGTATTTATGTCATAATTTAGGCGGAAAAATGTGTGTCTACGTTCGCATTTCGATGGAAAACGTCATGAGTACATTCACACATATTCATGCAAGTCGGACCCGGGCACGGAGGGTTCCATATACCTTTTAGTTACATGAAATGTACCATGTTTTAAACGGCTGGATATATCTATAAATACCTATCCAGTGTTAGCAGAGCCCTACATGTAACCAAAATGTACGAAGTGTGGGGCCGTTTTATCCGACTTCAAAAAGTGCAGGGAAATTCAAAGAATTTTTTTTTTTCAACAATTGTATTACTGACTGTAAAACAATTACGGGTGACTATATGTATGTATATTATATATACATTAGCAATTTCGATACGGCTATTCCTTGGTCGGAGCTATATTATTGTTTTCACCAGCCATCTGTGCGGTTGAGGTTCATGGCGTCAGCTCTAATACAGTACTCTTTCTGTACAGGTAGTAAAGGAGCCACGCTGGGCGAGACAGACAGCTGTGACCCGAAAGAATTGGGTATATGTGTGGAAAAGATCCCCAAAACACCAGTCGGCCTACCCAAGACCAAAGAAGAACTAGACACACACTGCCGGTTGGTAAAGCAAAGCCATACTTTAAAATTATGATGATGACGTAAAAACACGTTAAAACCAATCAAATACGAGTGGTAACTAACTTATAAAACGTTTCGTTTTTAGGTTTTTTTATCTCCCAAGGGGAAAGGAACCCTTACAGGATTATTTATTTGTCCTTCTGTCAAATTCAAATTCAAATCATTTATTCAGTAAATAGGCCGCAATGGGCACTTTTACACGTCATTTTTTTCAACTACCAGCGCTTTCGGAAAGACCATCATTGCCAAGAAAAATGCGCCGCGAGAAACTTGGCAGAAAGTCATTTTTTCAACATAAAATAATTACAAATAAAATACTTAAAAACTACAGTATTCAATTAAATAAAAAAAAATACAAAAAAAATAATAATAATAATACAGGGATTTATGGGGTCCCTTAGTTACAAAACTAAACACTAACTATTATTTACGTACAGTGGAAGTGTAGACTGCTTCCACTCCACCGTCATAAATAAAATAAAAAAATCTGAAATTTACATTTTAGGTCAAATAACCATTAAGCTTTTGGATTCCGAAGGCAAGCTCACGTCTGCCGCCCCCAAAGTTAGCTCACACGAACTCATGTCATGCTCTGAAAGCAGAGCGGTACCGAGGACATGGTATTGCTTCCGTTCCCATAAGCTCTATGGGATCGACTTGGGCCTGTGACTAGAAATGAAACTAAAAATATACAAGTATAAAATCCATAAGCTTAACAATATACAGCCTTAAATATGGCAAGGGGATGTATACAGTCCCTGAGTTAATAATAAAATTACTATATACCAAGGGGATGTAGAAAGTCCCTGAGTTAATAATAAATAAAATTCCTAATCTAAATAATTCAAAGATGCATATAGTCTCTGATTGTCAAAGTCTGTACGTCAGACCCTTTTGCTCAAGAACGTGTGGAAGTTTTAAGTTGAAATTAATATCAAATACTTATTTCTGAAATTACCTACTAGGGGCTGTAAAAAAATATTTTTCTTAGTTCGTGTGATTAAAAGATGCAACCTTTTGAAATCATATTTTTAAACCAATCCTTTGAAAATTAGAATTTATAAGGTACCCGTTGCCAAATAATTATTAAAATAGGCATGAATTACGGCCTCATAATCATAGAATAAGTAACAGAAAAAGTCCGAAAAGCATTAATGCCTAAAAAAAATCGTATTTTTCATAGAAAAACTGTGAAATACGAACCTATTTTTTGGCTGGATTTTTTTGTTCTGAACCCTTTACTCGCACTTTGTCAGTTTTGTGAACTCGGCTGCACTTTAAATAATATAGACTAGACAGACATGGATTTTTAAATTAAATTTACAATTTTATTACATACGAGCAGACGAGTTTTTTCAGCGTCGATTAAAAACTGTTATAACACAAATTGATAACCATGTATTTATTGATATCATAGCTCTTTTAAAACGCGGCGCTTTTCTAACACGCATAAATAAATGTATTATTAAGCTTCAATAATATAACTATTTTATCAATGAATGTGATGGAATATTTTAACTGGATTTGCAATCACTTTTTATTATATTGTAATGATATGAAATTCGGGAATTATGCGTAGTTCTGATGACAGTACAATAATTATGGTACCATTTGGCTGATCTATTCATGGTGTAGGAAGATAGTCACTGGAACTCCAAGACAGAATGATGTAACCAAGCCATGTTTGGGCTTTTAAATGGTCTTATGGTTTTGATTAAAGGTAATTTCCATGGAGCAGTTAGGCAGTTACCATTAAACCGTATTTTTTAGTTTTTTTAACTATCGAGCTCGTCACTTAATTATAAAAAATGAATGGAATAGAATAGAAAATACTTACTGTTTCTTAACAACTACAATACACATAATTATATTGTAGCAAAACCTTAAATATGTACAAATGCAATTTGCAAGGCTGGCAATGTATCAGCAGTCCTGATGGTGCTGCGAATGTCCATGGACGACGGTAATCACTTAACATCAAGTGAACTGTCTGCTCGTTTGTCTGCTATGCGTACATAAAAAGAAGTTGTCATAAAAAAGGACTCCACTCAGCTTGTGTCATGGCACATGGTGCCACGACGCTGATTTCAGTGGGTCCACAAATAAAATTAATAGCTTTATAAAGGACGTTGAAAGAGAGCTAAGGTTGCGCCAACGTCAGATTTTGATGCGATGCTTTATAAGCTCTCGTGCGAAGGTCCTAAGACCTGTAAGACTGGCAGGGCTTAGGCGCCACCGACACTAATCCTGACGGTTAGCGAGAAAACCGGTCTAATTTCACGCCACTTTGATTACACGAAAGTTGATTAAAGCTTCAACGTTTTATTAACATGATTTAAGATTGTATGTAAACTCATATTAAATATAATGACCCGGATAACTCACGTCTTAAGTCGAGTTTAGCTCGACATGTTTCGGGCTAATCCGTAGCCCTTCGTCTTCGGAGCAACGCGACTCAGCGGCTGCTGCAACACGCGCACTGCAGCAGCCGCTGAGTCGCGTTGCTCCGAAGACGAAGGGCTACGGATTAGCCCGAAACATGTCGAGCTAAACTCGATTTAAGACGTGAGTTATCCGGGTCATTATATTTGATATGAGTGAGTCTCACGGTAGTTTCATGTATGTAAACTCTTTATTGTACAAAATAAGTAAACAAACACAATTGACAAACAATTAGATATATGTACAAAGACGAACTTATCCCTTTAAGGGATCTCTACCAGTCAACCTAGATTGTTTTTAGAGTTCTGCCCTTTAATAGTAGATTGATAAACAAGGGTTGTAATTGATCATTTACACTCGAGTTGAACACTACTTTTCATCACACATGCGAGGAAATAAAGAATAGTACAATGTGTCTTAAGGGCGGTAAATAAGGAATTACGAACGAGAGTCTATTAGAAGCCCGAAGTCGAAGACTGAGGGCTTTAATGAGTCGATGTTCGTAATTCTAGTACCGCCCGTGCGACATACAATGTTTTTCATCACATTTGCGAGTAAAATTTTATATTTGTAAAAGAAAAAATATAATTCTTCATTAGGTACAAACTTTATTCGTTTCGTAACGTAATACTATAACTTTTTACATATTACGTCAAATTTCAACTGGCCAAAAACGGTCTTAAGGTGGCCAAAAACGATACTTCTACCCTACGCACGTGTACGACATGAATCCCTTCCGCCCTTATGAACACCCTTAAGTGAACAACAAGGTTAAATAAGTCATTTGTCCGCCTAAATAAAGGTCAAATTTCCGTCCAATTGAAATAGAAGACCCTTGTCGAAATCAAGTGACATTCTGTTGGTACCTAATATAAAAACCGGAAAATAACGAACAAATTTATAGGTCCCTATGAATATCCAATGTTACCAGGGCCCCTCGCGTAAGCAAAATGTACGCAGAGTGGGGGTCATTGTAGATGGTTATGGCATAAACAGACAGACATAAAAAATAAAGATTTTCAGACTTTTCTCGTTGCTTGTGATAGAGCTGCCTTCATATGAATTTTCAAGTTTCTACGACAACCGGCAGAAAGTACCTTACCTATATAAGTTTTTCGGTTAGGTACGGCAATTTGCTTGGAAACACCTTTTTTAGGGTTCCGGAGCCAAAATGGCAAAAACTGGCTGTCTGTCTGTCTGTCTATATATAAATATTTTATTTTATATATATATATATATATATATATTATATATATAAGCTATGCCGACAAAATGGTACAATAAAAAATTAAAAAAAAATTTTTTTAGTGTACCTCCCATAGACGTAAAGTGGGGGTGATTTTTTTTATCATCCGACCTTGAAGTGTGGGGTATCGTTGGATAGGTTTTAAAATCATTAGGGGTTGCTAACACGATTTTTCGATTCAGTGATTTGTTTGCAAAATATTCAACTTTAACGTGCAAATTTTCATTAAAATCGAGCGTCCCCCCCCCTCTAAAATCTAAACCGGTGGGTGGAAAATTTTGAAAAAATTCAGAATGGTAGTAAGCATATGAAACTTTCAAGGAAAACTATAGCGGCTAAGTTTGCTTGAGAATTATTAGTAGTTTAAGAGTAAATAGCAGCCTAAGGTATAAAATATACCTAAACTTGGAAGATTCCGTATAAAATACGAAATCCTTAGAAAAATATTACTTATTTTTTTCGTAATGGCTACGGAACCCTATTTTGGGCGTGTCCGACACGCTCTTGGCAGGTTTTTTAAATTTATGACTGTACCTTTTCATTGCGTTAACTTATAAGTTTAATTTTTTCATTGCAATGAATTTTAAGGGGTGGGAGTCCGGAGTATTTGATATTAATTTCAGCTTGATACCTCCTCACGTTCCTGGGAAAAAGTGTGTTGACAGAAGAACAACTAAAGTGATCCTATGAGTGACCCTTTTTCCTTTTGAGATACGGTTCCCAAAAAAATTGTAATATAGGTATTTAGTTCGTTTTAAGTTTAAATTAAATAAATATCATGGGACACTTGACACCAATTGACGTAGTCCCAAACTAAGCAAAGCTTGTACTATGGATACTAGGCCACGGATGAACATACTTATATAGATAAATACATACTTAATAAATACATATTAAACATCCAAGACCCGAGAACAAACATTGGGTAGATATTTGTGCTGCTGCTGTATATTAAACTCAAATCAACTCATTGGTTTCTAAATATGCAATTTCTGAGATACTTACTTATTTTGTTCTTTTTTTGCCCTACGGCTTCACTAGGTGAGCGCTGATGTAGGTCATAGGTAATAGTTCAATTGGAATTCCAAAATTTTACAAAATTCCCAGAACTCCTAGAAATAACTATTTCATTTCATGTTTCTAGATTTAGCGGCTGTGATTTCAGAATTTTACATAATGTGTGCAGTTGTAGGTAAGTATAATATCCCGTGGTATTATATGTGAGTGTATTAGCGGTATACAAGGTGATAGTTAAATAACTGAAAACCAGAATGAAGTTTGCTCAGAATTTAGAGTAGAATCGATTACACTATACTTTAAATCAGGTTGAAGTTGTATTTTTAAATCCCTTTTTTACTGTGCCTAGTCTAAAAGTTACGAATGCAACATGCGCCAATTCAATGTTCTAGCGAGGTTATACAAGTAGGTACCTAACTACTATTTGAATAATTTAATACTGGCCGTTTTGCTGACAGTTTGATTTTATTCTAAAAACGACGAAACTTAACTGACAAATACAAATTATGAGTGTACAGTTAGAAATCAAGTAGAATTACTGACTTAGCAAAACACACGAATATCTTTTGAAATAATGAAGGTAATTTCGTAAATACGAGTAAATGCAAAAATAAAACAACTAACAATATTTTGGGGTGTCTGTGGTTTCCAGTTATTTACTTAATTAGCATCATGTATACAGTTACAGAATAACTAAGTATACTATATATTGTGTAGAATTCAGATAAACTAATATAATTGTAAATTACAAAGTTCACGAAATAACCAAGCTCGAGACAATGATGTTATATATTTATAAAAGAGGTTACAGGTCCATTCACAAGAACTGGCACTAATAAGTGAATGTCTCCATGTGTGCATCACGAAATGATGCAATAAGTGATAATCGTGTTTTTAGACAATCTCGTGTCATAACCGCCGCTCGTGTAACCGCCCAAATGTAGCTTATGTCTAATCGAGTTTATAGCGTCAAAATGTCGTCGTAAGTCATGCATAAATGTAATAATACATTCCCACTTGATTGGTTTTAATAATGCGTAAAAGTAAAATCAGTAAAAAAAACAAATCTATGATAAAAAGGATGCCTGTGTGGCGTTTTTATAGTTTTTAGAGGTAGAAAATTTATTAGCTAGCGTGGGTGATAAATAAGCTCAAGACCAAAATTAAAATTCACAAAAATTTATTCCAATTAAATAATGCTCCGGCTAGGTCGCGGGTAAGTAGAATCTACGAGTTGAGCGCACTGAATTTAAATGGCAAAGGTACAGGTCCCGGTCTGGGTTCACTTCCCTGCGCACGACGATCTCGCCGCTGACGGGGCTCGTGGAGGTGAAATTTGAAATCCCGGTGTTTCGGGGTGAAGTCCCGGAACGGCAGTTCGACAGGGCAGCTGACTCGTTCGGCTCAGGTACGACCCCCAGACTTGCTCCCTGGAAATCCCGCAATTTTGGCCGTTCATAAAAAGTCCGGATTCCAGTTAGTGACTGCGACATCGGATTTTTTCGATGAAATGTTTTTAGCTGGATGTTTGCGGATACGGGTTAAGTGAACCCCCAAGCACTAATTAGCAATCCTTGATGTGGCAGTCACAAATAATATCCTCGTTTACAAGCACAGACAGAAGGTGAAATATCTATTACAAAAGAAGCACTTAGTTGGCCAAAAGCATTGTGATCCAATTTAGATGTATGTGTAAGATAATAAGGTAATTAATTACATAGCATGGATCAACAATTAGTAGATATTCTGTTTAGCTGCATTAATATTTTCAATATGAGGGTAGGTCAAATTTCTAGAATGTTCAGTAGTACATAGTATTACAAGGCTTTGTCAAGCGGCTATGTTTAATTAAGTGGCTGAGACTGATAAAAACAGTAACGCTAAATAAAATAGAATTTAAGATTTTCAACAATAATCGATTAAATAAACCGACCAACCCAGCCGGTATCAATATGAATATTTTAAATAAAACAAGCATCAAACCTAACTCACATCCAGGCATTTTTTAAATTAGAATAAATAATATTTTTATTAACATTTACAATTATTATTTGTAGGAGGGTAGCTTGATGTTCTAGACTAGACGGAACGCAAGTACTACGAAGCGTTATTTACAAGCAGTGTCGTTATGCGGATGAAATGATTGCGCTAGATGATTTACTAAATCTAAAAAACACACAAATAAGCATGCAATGCGAATTACAATTGTAGGCTAGAATGTTTGTCTTACGAAGATAATAAATGTTCGCAAACACTCACCCGACTCGGGGAAACACTTCACTTGATTTTATTTGTGGAATTAATAAATTTGAATGGCGAAAATATTAATTAACAATTTACATATTCTATTTTCTTTTTGGTGTTTGTTGGTGGCTGCTGCACGGCAAAGTAATCTGCTCCGCTCCTGTCGCAAACACATCGCCTCGCATCACCGTTATTATTTATCCGTGTGACGTAGCTCATTGTTAAGCCGACCGGTTTTATCTAATACGAAAACGCTGCGCGCTTTCTGCTTGTTTGTAAATATTTATTTTTAGTGTTATTTTTTTTATAAAAAATTCTAGTACAATTGTGTATTCGTTTTTGTATTGTTAGTAATTAGAATTAAATAATTATTTGTAGAAGTAAAATTACTTGATTTAATTTTTTTTATCTCACATTTATGAGTTAATTAATGTTTTTAAATTAAAAAAACGATTGATGTAGTACAAAGGAGCAGATCTGCTACACCTGGAAGAGATCGCTCTTAAGCAAATAGGCTGGCTATTGATTGTAATTTTCTCTCTGTATACCTGTTTTCTGTATCGCTTACTATTTGTGGTGTATAATAAAGAGGCATTGTATTGTATTGTATAAATAATTCATGAATAGATATTTTAAGGCAGCTCATGTATATCTTTACGCCTGTAATAGCCCAATCAATCCAATCCAATTAAAAAAATGTGTAAAATTTTCACTTATAGCATCTTTTAAATGTCTACTCTCTATTTTAATAATGCATATCTTTGATAGAGATTATCAAATTATTTCTAATCTGACCTTATTAAACAACCTACTTAAGACCAGAATAGGTATGATTCGTTTTAGAACGGCTTAGTAAATTCAATTTAGGTACTCGTAGATATGAAATGTACAAATCAAATGTGTTAAGTTTCTAGGTCCAGTAGATTCACTACAAATTCCCTGTAATAGAATGGACAGACGGACACACGAGTGATCCTATAAAAGTTCTGTGGATGTGGACTAAAAACTAACGTCTTATCTAAACGTAAGCTCTTAGATGCGTGTGTTAAGCGCCAGATGACGTACGAGTAGGTTCGCTACTTGTGGTTCGATCAGATCAGCAGCACGCTCGCCGCTACACAAGTATGCGTACCTACAGTACCCGGCCATAAAGATTGCACATCGGTCTTTGGAAAGAGACTCGGGTAATTTCGGCTTCTTAAAGCGTTGTCACACACTACTTATGTGACGTTTGTCAGACGTTGTTCAGGTGCAATAGAGTAAGGACGCATTTAGATAAAAATATATAATAAAGAGTTGTTGAAACCCCCAAAATTTTAAATTGTACGATGGCATCTTTAGGAAAAAGAGGGAACTGTCCTTTTTCTAGTAGTTGAAACAGCTTTCTATGGATATCCAAAGTTTACGTATCATTATTGGACGTACCTATACTAATTAAGTCCATAAAGGTGCAGTATTTATTTGATATAAAACGGCATTTAATAAATACGATGATTGATGGACGGTCGCCAGTGTTCGGAAATCATCGTGAACAGCCAATTGTCTTTTTCCAAAGACCGATGTGCAATCTTTATCGCCGGGGACGTTACTTGCTCATACGTCTGGCCTTTTACTGAACTAAGATATACCGTCCTTAGGGCATACAACCTTGGCATGGGTTGCATCGATCCCTGGATAAAACGGTGCCTACCCACTGATGGACAGCGACTGATGCAGCAGCAGATTGGAGGAGCACGCGCCATCATGCGGTTCCTCTGTGCGAACGAGACCACTGCACTGCGTCGAGGTACAGTAACGAACGAGCTTCGATATATAGCTATCACGTCAAATATATGTATGTACCTATATATACACTGACCTTATTGTTATTGGCATAAAGGTATGTATAGTAGATTACTGCAGAGGCCGGAAAGTAGGGGGTTGCCGGCCAAGCAGACATAGACGGCCGAGCGTCGCGAGGAATATTATACCAAGTTTATATACGATGAGCGATTATACCCTTTACAAATATCTCAGATGGTGTTACTTATATCTAATGAAATTATAAAATATAAACTATTTTTATGCCGATCATTACATACTCTTGGCGGTGAGCCTGCTAACCAGCATAATATGTATGTAGAACATAATATGTATGTATAATAAATAACTATTCTGTAATCTAGGTCTGTAAGCTCGTTTTAGTCTCAAGCGGAAGTTTGCCTTGTACTTCCGGCACCGCCGGCCGGCCACACGAGTCATTACGGAGAGTTTCAGAACGTGACCCAATATCGACGCCGACCTTTGCATAAGTACCAAGGCAACCCGTAACCAAAGCCCACTCCTCTCCTGAGACAAAACAGCTAAACTGTAAAACTTCTGATCGGCAGAATTCCTTAAAGAGCAGAACTGCTGGGCGCGCGTGTCTCCCGAATGGTCTAATTGCGTGAACGAGCTCCAAGCTGCTGTCAAAGACATCAGCGACCGCGCCCAACTCTTCACCTACTTCAACAGGAATGGCGAGTTATGCTGGTGAGTTCCTGTTGTATGTATGAATGAATTCATAGTTGGAGAATCTCCGAGATGGTTACTTAGTCACATTCAGAAGATGAAATATGAGGTAAAATAGTTTTAAATTTTAAAATGCGAGTTAGCGAAAAACGGTAAAAACTTCTGAAATATCTTGCGGTACGTTTTAGGTATTTATGCTATGATATTATTTTCAAAAACTGCAAAAGATTAAAAAATATGTGGTATAAATAATATTCGTGTTCTATTTGTAAAACTGCCGAGGCTCGGAAAGTAGGAAATTAACTAACGCGGTAGTTTGCAAGCCGAACATAGCAAACCGTGCAAACGAGTCAGCAATTCTAGTTTCCCTCGACTCGAGGAATATACTTTCAAATTTTCCAAACAAAATATACCTACTTATATTTAATTAGTTAAACTGCTATTACTCTAAAACTATTTAGGTACCTACTAATAATTTCTCAAGCAAACTTAGCCGAAATAGTTTTCCGCAAGTAATTGGTTCCGGGAACTGCTCAATTTGGTATATTTTTCAGTTTCCAATCTTAAGCTAAACTGCCTAATCTAGGTTATCTACGTGGCTCGGCTATAATTTTTTTTGTTATATAACGTACGGTATCTCTATCTCACATTAAACATCTTGCCTAAAATGAGTATTCTATGAAATTAAACACAACGTTGACAATTGTCTATTGTCATAACAAGGTTCAACTTGAATTCATATAGGTAACTAGCTTATGCCCGCGACTTCGTATGCGCGGACTAGGTTATCGCGCGGTGGCGCCCTCTACCGAATAAAAAGTATCCTTTGTTGATCCTTGGGGCTTAAACTATCTCTATACCAAATTTAATCAAAATCGGTTCAGCGGTTTCGACGTGAAAGCGTAACACAGACAGATACTTGCGCATTTGTAATATTAAGTAGGGATTAAATAGAAGGTAAATGTTTGACTAAAACGTGGATACTTGACTCCAACATTAGAAAAAATCAAGTCTTAAGATTGTTTGTATTCAGATCAAACATGATCTTTTAATTTAACTCCTTTTTATTGCTGTAATTATTATAATAAAACAGAGGACTATTTACTGCCCGTATCGTAAAGCTTTTCATATGTACATAGAATGCGGATCGTCCGCACACTCATAGGGCTTAATATATATGGAAAATGGTGTATATTAATTTATCTCAGCGAGCATTATACAAGTTTAAATCATTTGTTTCGAAACGCATCTTTTGTTCCAATTAATGGGGCATGAATCCTTAAACAAGCTGAGTTTCAGTCAAAGAATTAACAAACTGTCATCATACTCGTAATAACACAATATCAAAAAATAAACATTTAAATTTTTTAAAGTAAAATGTTTTTGTTTATTTCAAGTATTGTGTAGTATTGTGTAGTACGAGTATTTAAAAAGAAATAAGCCTTACGAAAGCATTAAGTTCAATAAAGTTTTTCTTTTTTCTGAAAAAAATTTAGTGAGCCCCACGTAAGCCGCATTGCGTTTTTTGGTTTATAGCTTTGAAGCAAGATAAGTGTTCTTGTTTAAAACTAATCCATTATCTCCATTATGTTAAACATTACTTAGAGGTACAAGAACAAACTGTCGCGAAAACGGTATAATATAGTGCACCCATACTCACTCATGTATACTCTTACTGAAATTTTGTTTGAAGGGGAAATAATAATAATTATGTTTGTTTAATAAGCCACTTATTACTATTTTACAATATGTAAAACTAAAGTAGTAATATCAAACATATCTCGAAAACCCACACAAATTCAGAAATCACCAGACGCCATGTGACGTAATTCGCCGATGACCCGTGACCCCTTTCGAAATAAATCTAATCTAATTCATTTTTTTAGCGCAAGAGACGACTTTATCTCGTGCGTGACGCATGTGGGCCGGCTGTGCTCGGCGTCAGCAGGGAACCTACTCCGGCGCATGGCGTGGGTACTCGCGCAAGACGTCGCCGCTTGCAGCCAACCGCGCGCTTACTGCATCGCCCCACGATCTAGCGTCACCACACCATTATTAACAGCGCTCTCCACCGTCCTCCTATATCCACCACGACTCTAAGAGATCTAGGAGCAAGAGTTCCCAACAAGCAGGATACGTTAGCATTTTTGAAAGCTGTTAGTTTTTGTATTCGATGACGGATGACGCAGCTTCCTGAGCCATTTTAAAAAAACGTGTTAACTCGAGTTAATTATTTTTACATAACATATTGTAAGTTGCACGAAAAAGTTTCTTCGATTTGAAAAGCTTGAAGAAAAAGATATTGGGAACCCTTGTTCTACAAGCTTAATTTTTGTTGATGAGACTTACTGCATGCACACATGTCATTGTGCGTTCAAATATATGAATAATTATGACAGCGGCACTGGGCGAAGTTCCTAAAACGCATATATGCGTCAGTGTCAGTGAATGCGTTAAAGTGGTCTTTGAATGTGATGCATTTTTAAAGGTAGGTAGGAAGTATTAATGAAAAAATGCGAGCAACGTCTAACTAATTCAGGGTTTTAATGTATTGAAAATACTTTTTAATAATCAAAAAATCTCTGTTGATTTTATATTTTTTCCTAAAGATTGTGATGCGTAATACATTTCTTAAAATAATTAGACAAGAAATATTAAAAATAGTTTAACGTGTTACAACAATTTTATTTAAAATTTCAAGGTTTAAGCTAAAGAATTCGAGGTAAGTGATTATTTATATATAATCAGTTGTGAAAAGAACAACGACTAAATTATCTGGACTCAATTTACTTATCAATAGTGCCAAATTTCTAATTACAAATTACTCGAAACTTCACTGGCCAACAAGATCACAACTGATTTTGTGCTTTTACCTAAATGAGCTCTCTATAATTGATTTCAAGAGAGTAGTTTAAGGTAGAGTTACACTGGTACCTGTATCATGGAAGCGAGTTTTTAGATAGTAGCGTTAGCATATATGCTCATGCTCATCATGACAAAATGGTAATTCTTCATACTTGATAGGTGTGTAAGTACTGAGTGCCAATTTTCCAAGGAAAAAGTTAAAAATTCAACTAATTTAGGAATGTTTGTGGCAATGTTTCTAATATATGTCTAAGTTTAATTTTATGCATAGTTATTTGCTAATAGAAAGGTAACATTAGCTTATATATCAATTATTGCGTGGTTAAATAATTGAATAGGTATCTATTTAGCTGCATTACCTCTCCTGGTCTTCAATTACAAAACTATTATGACAAATCTGTTTTAAAAATCCGCCTTTTACTTTTATTTCGACAAACTTAATGTAGGTATTTTAATAAGTATGTACCCATACATATGAGTATATTGATAGTTGCGTCTAATAAGTATTGCTCCACAATATGCGAAGACCTGCGCTGATACTACGTAGATGTTAATATTAAGATTATCGTATTTAGAGTAAGTTGGGCTACGAACTTAAGGGGTACTTCATTTATTACCTACTTAGTCAGCGTGACCATTATTGAATACGTGTCACTGATAAGTACAAGATAAGTAGCTAAATTTGACTAGCAAAGCTGGCCCGAAATACTGTTAACTCGTTAATTGTTACCTACTTAAAGAAGTTTACAATCCAACTTAGGGAAATACTTTTCCAGTCAATTAACATTCATAAATCTGATAAATATCTACTACTACCTACTTACCTACCTACTATTTGACAATACATTTTGGTTAAAATTTAGTTTTTAATACGAAGTTTTGTGCAGACTGTACTTTTTATTGATTGCACTTGCATTGTCATTCAAACTACATTTCTGTACCAAATTTCAAGTCGATGCCATTAACCGTCGAGGCGTTCTGTTCCGCAGAGACGATCTTGGCGGGATTACCAAAATTTCACTGCCAGATTATTGATATTCTTAGCTGATTTACATAAGTATAGATATCCAATTTCAGCTCAATTTAGTATCAGGAAGTGGTCATTTACATACATACATAACATACATTACACGTGAAGTTATAAATAAAAGCTCGTAAAAAGAGATAGCGCGCGGACCGCGCTACATGCGCCGCAAAAAACTGTTCTGCTAAATACGTTTCAGGCCTTTCAAATCTTTTTTTGGTATCTACATAATTATTATTCCAAGTTCTAATAACATAGGTTTTTTTTTATTTTTTAGGTCCGACTTAAACTTCAGTACGTAGTTCGTACCAGTTTGTGTAGTATAAGTAACATTGATGGGACGAAGTGGATGTACAATGCAATTTTAAGTATTTGAAAGACATTAATGAGATGAATGATTTTCATGAAATTATTTTTTGGCAATGAAGTTCATTATTTTATGAAACTAAAATTAATTTTGGTGACTAGCTATAGTTAATACTTAATCGACAACTATAAAGTTGTCACGGACGTTTTGTCCGGATATATCCTAGCTAAATACTAATTTTAAAGCATGTTATTATAAGAACATAGGCGTAAATTAAAGAAGCTGATGATATTGTTATATGTATACTTAACAGAATAAATATTTACGAAAGATGCGTGTTGAAAATAATCAATAAAGATGTTTGAAATACATAACTATTATTTTCTTTTATAAAATTATTTTAGCTCCGATCTACACTCACTCACTAAAAAGGCAGGAAAAAGTTTACAATACATGGTGTTAAAAAAATCTTACATTAGGGCTACTGATTACTAATACGATACAAGTGGAAAAATATTGAAATTCGAAATAAATAAAATTAAAGACTCAACGTCCATCCAAAAACTAAATTTATTTCTCCGAATTAAAATATTTTTCCACTTGTATCTTATTAGTAATCATAATGTGGGTTAAATTATCGTAAAGGATTTTTTAACACCATGTTTAGATACCAGAGTATATAGGTTACAAAATCGTATATTAATTCGTCGTAGTTAATTAGGAACGTTTAAACAAAGACAGAGACTCCCACCATTCCCACCCCATATTACTACTATTATTGGTTGTTGTCTACACTGTATTTTGTTTTTTTTGTTAACTTATTGTACTAATTTGTGATATTCAATTGTTTTGTATTGTATTAAAACTAGAAAATAATGTAAGTAATGTTTTTTCTATCAAACGTTAATTGCAATCGGACTACAGAACGCGAAAAAAAGTTGAATTTAGAGTCTCCTATTTTTTAAATTAGTTTAAAAGGGCCAGTTCGGAAATGTAATTTATCCACTCTCAGTAAGTAATTAGATTTCGTCGCCTAAACAACATTCGCGCAACTTGGTAACGAATTTGCAATTACATTATATATACCTACAAGGATCTAACAGTCAGGAACATGATATACTTGTAGGTAGGTTTGCTATTGTTTACGTCATTGTTTCAGAATAGGCTGTCCAAAAAAGTTTGAGTTACGGCTCTCAGGGCACTCCAACGTATTTCATATTAAAATACCTACCCACTACCAGGTTATTATTTTTAGCCAATTTTATTTCTTGCATCTTGGTAAGTAAGTATCTTTTTTTAGGGTTCCGGGACCAAAATGGCAAACGGAACCGCCATATAGTTTCGCCATGTCTGTCGGTCTGTCTGTCCGTCCGTCCGCGGCTTTGCTCAGGGACTATCAATGCTAGAAAGCTGTAATTTTGCACGAATATGTATGTAAACTATGCCGACAAAATGGTACAATAAAAAATAAAAATGGTTTTTTTGGTGTACCTCCCATAGACTTAAAGTGGGGATGATTTTTTTTCTCTTCCAACCTTGTAGTGTGGAGAATCGTTGGATAGGTTTGCGAAATATTCAACTTTAAAGTGCAAATTTTTATTAAAATCGAGTGTCGCTCCCTCTAAAAAGGGATTTTTCTAAATTCCCACAGGAAAGGGGATAAATGGGATTTATATTTTCGCTTCAAAGCGGCCTTAACTCCGTAATTATAAATATTTGTGACCTCAAATTTGGCATGCAGGTAGCACTAATAACTAAAAACTGTTTCAAGATTTCCCAAAAATCCCACGGGATAAAACGTTTAAAGAGGATTTTATAAACTACTGTCTGTTCAATATAGGAATGGACAAGGGAAAATAGGCTCTTTATAATGCACGCTTTAGGAAGTTATTTAATAAATTGCATTTTTTTATATACGGTCTAAACTAAATTATATATAAAATATCGAAGACGTCAATATCAGTTTTCAATATTAATTATAATTAACTGTTGCCCGCGACTCCCTTCACGTAGAATTCGTTTATTGATATCCGCGGGAACTATGCAATTTTCCAAGATAAAAACTATTCTATGCCCTTTCCCGGACTTGTACTATCTGTGTATCGAATTTCACCCAAATCTGTTCAGCAGTTAAGACGTAAAGAGGTAGGTAACAAACATACAGACTTTCAAACTTTCGCAATTATAATTAATATTAGTAAGATTAACTTTGCTATTTTTCATATCATAATTTAAAACGGTGAACGGTGAACGGTGCGGTACATTCGCGTCTCATATAAACCTTTAACAGGTTTCTGTAGCGCGTCTTAGCAATAAGTATTTTTTGTAAACACTTTATTTTGTAAAATAAAAAAAATATACTTTTTCTATTTTGTTAAAAACAGAAACGTCTTCCTATAAAATACCTAAAGGGGCAGAGGTAAAGAATATTCTGCAAGGAACGGAACGTTTATACTTAATATTGTTAACTCAAGAAATATTCTGTACATTATTTATATACTCAGCGGCACAAAATTTGGCCCATACTTCACACAAAATTACCGATTCTGCATACATTTAAGGGACAGATTTTTTGCCGCTCAGTATAGTTTTTAATCGCCAGTTTGGATCAAAACGTGATGACCTTTAATCATAATTATAAGTACGAATAGTTAACTTTTCTCAACTAAAGCACTGCACTAAATTGGATGAAATTTGGAATGGAAAAAAGCTTGAACTTCTTAGCAGTACCGTCGAGTACAATATTTATAAACAGGGAATGATAACGATGAGTCCACGAAACACACAATTATGTATTAATATTGTGTTATTTTGTAAGAGTACCTACATCACGTATTAATCTAATTAAAAAGTAAATAATATTATGACTTCATCTTATTACCTACTTCTTTTATTCATCATAATTATTACGATTTCACAAAAAATGTTTAGAACCCCTTCTTCTGTGGCTGTGACCTTCTAGAGTCCAATGTTATCCTAAATGGACTATAACAGAATCATAAAATGCACAAGTTAAACTAATAATAAACCTAAGGACTGTAGATTTGGCATACTTATGTAAATCTGGTGTCAATAAAATAATCTAGCAGTGACATCCAGGTAGGCCAGGATCGTCTCCGCAGAACGAACTCCTCAAAAGTTAATGGCACACAAAATAACTTTGCAAGATTATTCCATTTCTTTCAATGACAACTCCTTTATATGATAGACACACAGATGCTATCATAGCCAAGGTCGTTTGCTCATGAAGGAACTCCTCATATGCGTCGATAGCTCTGATACGTAATTTTTACAGTCATTTACGTTCAGTTTTGATGATACACATGACTTAAATGAAGACTGAAATAGCTATAAAGATAAAAAAAACAGTGAAGCATCTGCAATACCCCTGGTGTTGCAGATGTTTATGGGTGGTGGTGATCTCTTACCATCAGGAGACCCACTTGCTCGTTTTCCATCCAGTCGAATAAAAAAAAAGCTTTCTATAGTATTTACTTATTCTTATCTCGCGGGAATTATCTAATAACTATCGTGTACGAAGTTGCGGTCAAAAGAAACACGTGGGCACTTTAACGTTTTTCGAATTTCTACTCCTGAATATGTGAAACAGGAGTTCAAAGTTTGGTATGAATTATGATTATGTAGGTAGATTTTTTGAATTCGAAAATCTGCACCATCTGTCTGAAACGTCTGTCTGTATTTGTATTTCATCTAGGTAATCCTCCGAAAAATCAATCAAAACACGAAAAAAAGATTCGTAGAATTTAAATTTATGTTACCCCAAATTTAACGCGAGCAAAGACGCAGGCAAAAGCTAGTAAATAAATAAATAAATAAACAAAACCCACTACTTAATGTATGACAATTACACCATTTATATGGTATAAAAGCTTGCCGTGAAATTTACTTGTGTATGGTTTGGTTAACATTAACAGTTATTCAACGCCGGTGTGAAGTTAGCTGCCTTAAAGTTAGGCTGCCTGTGATAATCCGACCAAATAAGAAGTATCGTTTTTGATCGTGTTAAATTAAATAAAAACATCATGGAATAGGTCGCAATGTACACAAAATAAACAAAACACGAGGCAAAGGCTTTGATTAAGTACACAACAAAAGGGACCACCGGCGAGAAACATATTTTGTTGTCAAATTGCCAG
>NC_133487.1:10602345-10637867 GCF_025370935.1 Choristoneura fumiferana | reverse complement strand
CATGTCGAGCTAAACTCGATTTAATCACGTGAGTTATCCGGGTCATTATATTTAATATGAGTGAGTCTCACGCGGTAGTTTCATGTATGTAAACTCTTTATTGTACAAAATAAGTAAACAAACACAATTGACAAACAATTAGATATATTGTACAAAACGAACTTTATCCTTTAAGGGATCTCTACCAGTCAACCTAGATTGTTTTTAGAGTTCTGCCCTTTAATAGTAGATTGATAAACAAGGGTTGTAATTGATCATTTACACTCGAGTTGAACACTACTTTTCATCACACATGCGAGGAAATAAAGAATAGTACAATGTGTCTTAAGGGCGGTAAATAAGGAATTACGAACGAGAGTCTATTAGAAGCCCGAAGTCGAAGACTGAGGGCTTTAATGAGTCGATGTTCGTAATTCTAGTACCGCCCGTGCGACATACAATGTTTTTCATCACATTTGCGAGTAAAATTTTATATTTGTAAAAGAAAAAATATAATTCTTCATTAGGTACAAACTTATTCGTTTCGTAACGTAATACTATAACTTTTTACATATTACTTCAAATGTCAACTGGCCAAAAACGGTCTTAAGGTGGCCAAAAACGATACTTCTACCCTACGCACGTGTACGACATGAATCCCTTCCGCCCTTATGAACACCCTTAAGTGAACAACAAGGTTAAATAAGTCATTTGTCCGCCTAAATAAAGGTCAAATTTCCGTCCAATTGAAATAGAAGACCCTTGTTGAATCAAGTGACATTCTGTTGGTACCTAATATAAAAACCGGAAAATAACGAACAAATTTATAGGTCCCTATGAATATCCAATGTTACCAGGGCCCCTCGCGTAAGCAAAATGTACGCAGAGTGGGGGTCATTGTAGATGGTTATGGCATAAAACAGACAGACATAAAAAATAAAGATTTTCAGACTTTTCTCGTTGCTTGTGATAGAGCTGCCTTCATATGAAATTTCAAGTTTCTACGACAACCGGCAGAAAGTACCTTACCTATATAAGTTTTTTCGGTTAGGTACGGCAATTTTGCTTGGAAACACCTTTTTTAGGGTTCCGGAGCCAAAATGGCAAAACTGGCTGTCTGTCTGTCTGTCTATATATAAATATTTTTATTATATATATATATATATATATATATATATATATATAAGCTACGCCGACAAAATGGTACAATAAAAAATTAAAAAAAAATTTTTTTAGTGTACCTCCCATAGACGTAAAGTGGGGGTGATTTTTTTTATCATCCGACCTTGAGGTGGGGTATCGTTGGATAGGTTTTAGGATCATTAGGGTTGCTAACACGATTTTTCGATTCAGTGATTTGTTTGCAAAATATTCAACTTTTAACGTGCAAATTTTCATTAAAATCGAGCGTCCCCCCCCTCTAAAATCTAAAACCGGTGGGGTGGAAAATTTTGAAAAAAATTCAGAATGGTAGTAAGCATATGAAACTTTCAAGGAAAACTATAGCGGCTAAGTTTGCTTGAGAATTATTAGTAGTTTTAAGAGTAAATAGCAGCCTAAGGTATAAAATATACCTAAACTTGGAAGATTCCGTATAAAATACGAAATCCTTAGAAAAAATATTACTTATTTTTTTAATGGCTACGGAACCCTATTTTGGGCGTGTCCGACACGCTCTTGGCAGGTTTTTTAAATTTATAACTGTACCTTTTCATTGTGTTAACTTATAAGTTTAATTTTTTCATTGCAATGAATTGTAAGGGGTGGAGTCCTGCGTATTTGATATTAATTTCAGCTTGATACCTCCTCACGTTCCTGGGAAAAAGTGTGTTGACAGAAGAACAACTAAAGTGATCATATGAGTGACCCTTTTTCCTTTTGAGATACGGTTCCCAAAAAAATTGTAATATAGGTTCGTTTTAAGTTTAAATTAAATAATTTCATGGGACACTTGACACCAATTGACGTAGTCCCAACAAGCAAAGCTTGTACTATGGATACTAGGCAACGGATAAACATACTTATATAGATAAATACATACATAAATACATATTAAACATCCAAGACCCGAGAACAAACATTGGGTAGATATTTGTGCTGCTGCTGTATATTAAACTCAAATCAACTCGTTGGTTTCTAAATATGCAATTTCTGAGATACTTACTTATTTTGTTCTTTTTTTTGCCCTACGGCTTCACTAGGTGAGCGCTGATGTAGGTCATAGGTAATAGTTCAATTGGAATTCCAAAATTTTACAAAATTCCCAGAACTCCTAGAAATAACTATTTCATTTCATGTTTCTAGATTTAGCGGCTGTGATTTCAGAATTTTACATAATGTGTGCAGTTGTAGGTAAGTATAATATCCCGTGGTATTATATGTGAGTGTATTAGCGGTATACAAGGTGATAGTTAAATAACTGAAAACCAGAATGAAGTTTGCTCAGAATTGAGAGTAGAATCGATTACACTATACTTTAAATCAGGTTGAAGTTGTATTTTTAAATCCCTTTTTTACTGTGCCAGTCTAAAAGTTACGAATGCAACATGCGCCAATTCAATATTCTAGCGAGGTTATACAAGTAGGTACCTAACTACTATTTGAATAATTTAATACCTACTGGCCGTTTTGCTGACAGTTTGATTTTATTCTAAAAACGACGAAACTTAACTGACAAATACAAATTATGAGTGTACAGTTAGAAATCAAGTAGAATTACTGACTTAGCAAAACACACGAATATCTTTTGAAATAATGAAGGTAATTTCGTAAATACGAGTAAATGCAAAAATAAAACAACTAACAATATTTTGGGATGTCTGAGGTTTCCAGTTATTTACTTAATTAGCATCATGTATACAGTTACAGAATAACTAAGTATACTATATATTGTGTAGAATTCAGATAAACTAATATAATTGTAAATTACAAAAGTTCACGAAATAACCAAGCTCGAGACAATGATGTTATATATTTATAAAAGAGGTTACAGGTCCATTCACAAGAACTGCACTAATAAGTGAATGTCTCCATGTGTGCATCACGAAATGATTAAATACAGGTTGATGCAATAAGTGATAATCGTGTTTTTAGACAATCTCGTGTCATAACCGCCGCTCGTGTAACCGCCCAAATGTAGCTTATGTCTAATCGAGTTTATAGCGTCAAAATGTCGTCGTAAGTCATGCATAAATGTAATAATACATTCCCACTTGATTGGTTTAATAATGCGTAAAAGTAAAATCAGTAAAAAAACCAAATCTATGATAAAAAGGATGCCTGTGTGGCGTTTTATAGTTTTTAGAGGTAGAAAATTTATTAGCTAGCGTGGGTGATAAATAAGCTCAAGACCAAAATTAAAATTCACAAATTTATTCCAATTAAATAATGCTCCGGCTAGGTCGCGGGTAAGTAGAATCTACGAGTTGAGCGCACTGAATTTAAATGGCAAAGGTACAGGTCCCGGTCTGGGTTCACTTCCCTGCGCACGACGATTCTCGCCGCTGACGGGGCTCGTGGAGGTGAAATTTGAAATCCCGGTGTTTCGGGGTGAAGTCCCGGAACGGCAGTTCGACAGGGCAGCTGACTCGTTCGGCTCAGGTACGACCCCCAGACTTGCTCCCTGGAAAATCCCGCAATTTTGGCCGTTTCATAAAAAGTCCGGATTCCAGTTAGTGACTGCGACATCGGATTTTTTCGATGAAATGTTTTTTAGCTGGATGTTTGCGGATACGGGTTAAGTGAACCCCCAAGCACTAATTAGCAATCCTTGATGTGGCAGTCACAAATAATATCCTCGTTTACAAGCACAGACAGAGGTGAAATATCTATTACAAAAAGAAGCACTTAGTTGGCCAAAAGCATTGTGATCCAATTTAGATGTATGTGTAAGATAATAAGGTAATTAATTACATAGCATGGATCAACAATTAGTAGATATTCTCTGTTAGCTGCATTAATATTTTCAAATATGAGGGTAGGTCAAATTTCTTAGAATGTTCAGTAGTACATAGTATTACAAGGCTTTGTCAAGCGGCTATGTTTAATTAAGTGGCTGAGACTGATAAAACAGTAACGCTAAATAAAATAGAATTTAAGATTTTCAACAATAATCGATTAAATAAACCGACCAACCCAGCCGGTATCAATATGAATATTTTAAATAAAACAAGCATCAAAACCTAACTCACATCCAGGCAATTTTTTAAATTAGAATTAAATAATATTTATTAAACATTTACAATTATTATTTGTAGGAGAGGTAGCTTGATGTTCTAGACTAGACGCGAACGCAAGTACTACGAAGCGTATTTACAAGCAGTGTCGTTATGCGGATGAAATGATTGCGCTAGATGATTTACTAAATCTAAAAAACACACAAATAAGCTTGCAATGCGAATTACAATTGTAGGCTAGAATGTTTGTCTTACGAAGATAATAAATGTTTCGCAACACTCACCCGACTCGGGAAACACTTCACTTGATTTTATTTGTGGAATTAATAAATTTGAATGGCGAAAATATTAATTAACAAATTTACATATTCTATTTTCTTTTTGGTGTTTGTTGGTGGCTGCTGCACGGCAAAGTAATCTGCTCCGCTCCTGTCGCAAACACATCGCCTCGCATCACCGTTATTATTTATCCGTGTGACGTAGCTCATTGTTAAGCCGACCGGTTTTATCTAATACGAAAACGCTGCGCGCTTTCTGCTTGTTTGTAAATATTTATTTTTAGTTATTTTTTTTTTTATAAAAATTCTAGTACAATTGTGTATTCGTTTTTGTATTGTTAGTAATTAGAATTAAATAATTATTTGTAGAAGTAAAATTACTTGATTTAATTTTTTTTTATCTCACATTTATGAGTTAATTAATGTTTTTAAATTAAAAAACGATTGATGTAGTACAAAGGAGCAGATCTGCTACACCTGGAAGAGATCGCTCTTAAGCAAATAGGCTGGCTATTGCTTGTAATTTTCTCTCTGTATACCTGTTTTCTGTATCGCTTACTTATTTGTGGTGTATAATAAAGAGGCATTGTATTGTATTGTATAAATAATTCATGAATAGATATTTTAAGGCAGCTCATGTATATCTTTACGCCTGTAATAGCCCAATCAATCCAATCCAATTAAAAAAATGTGTCAAATTTTCACTTATAGCATCTTTTAAATGTCTACTCTCTATTTTAATAATGCATATCTTTGATAGAGATTTATCAAATTATTTCTAATCTGACCTTATTAAACAACCTACTTAAGACCAGAATAGGTATGATTCGTTTTAGAACGGCTTAGTAAATTCAATTTAGGTACTCGTAGATATGAAAATGTACAAATCAAATGTGCTAAGTTTCTAGATCCAGTAGATTCACTACAAATTCCCTGTAACAGAATGGACAGACGGACACACGAGTGATCCTATAAAAGTTCTGTGGATGTGGACTAAAAACTAACGTCTTATCTAAACGTAAGCTCTTAGATGCGTGTGTTAAGCGCCAGATGACGTACGAGTAGGTTCGCTACTTGTGGTTCGATCAGATCAGCAGAACACTCGCCGCTCCACAAGTATGCGTACAGTATCCGGCCATAAAGATTGCACATCGGTCTTTGGAAAGAGACTCGGGTAATTTCGGCTTCTTAAAGCGTTGTCACACACTACTTATGTGACGTTTGTCAGACGTTGTTCAGGTGCAATAGAGTAAGGACGCATTTAGATAAAAATATATAATAAAGAGTTGTTGAAACCCCCAAAATTTTTAATTGTACGATGGCATCTTTAGGAAAAAGAGGGAACTATCCTTTTTCTAGTAGTTGAAACAGCTCTCTATAGATATCCAAAGTTTACATGTCATTATTGGACGTAAACTAATTAAGTCCATAAAGGTGCAGTATTTATTTGATATAAAACGGCATTTAATAAATACGATGATTGATGGGCGGTCGCCAGTGTTCGGAAATTGTCGTGAACAGCCAATTGTCTTTTTCCAAAGACCGATGTGCAATCTTTATCGCCGGGGACTGTACTTGCTCATACGTCTGGCCTTTTACTGAACTAAGATATACCGTCCTTAGGGCATACAACCTTGGCATGGGTTGCATCGATCCCTGGATAAAACGGTGCCTACCCACTGATGGACAGCGACTGATGCAGCAGCAGATTGGAGGAGCACGCGCCATCATGCGGTTCCTCTGTGCGAACGAGACCACTGCATTGCGTCGAGGTACAGTAACGAACGAGCTTCCACTCTATCTATATACATACAGCTGTCACGTCAAATATATGTATGTACCTATATATACACTGACCTTATTGTTATTGGCATAAAGGTATGTATAGTAGATTACTGCAGAGGCCGGAAAGTAGGGGGTTGCCGGCCAAGCAGACATAGACGGCCGAGCGTCGCGAGGAATATTATACCAAGTTTATATACGATGAGCGATTATACCCTTTACAAATATCTCAGATGGTGTTACTTATATCAAATGAAAATATAAAATATAAACTATTTTTATGCCGATCATTATACACTCTTGGCGGTGAGCCTGCTAACCAGCATAATATGTATGTAGAACATAATATGTATGTATAATAAATAACTATTCTGTAATCTAGGTCTATAAGCTCGTTTTAGTCTCAAGCGGAAGTTTGCCTTGTACTTCCGGCACCGCCGGCCGGCCACACGAGTCATTACGGAGAGTTTCAGAACGTGACCCACTATCGACGCCTCTCCTGAGACAAAAAACAGCTAAACTGTAAAACTTCTGATCGGCAGAATTCCTTAAAGAGCAGAACTGCTGGGCGCGCGTGTCTCCCGAATGGTCTAATTGCGTGAACGAGCTCCAAGCTGCTGTCAAAGACATCAGCGACCGCGCCCAACTCTTCACCTACTTCAACAGGAATGGCGAGTTATGCTGGTGAGTTCCTGTTGTATGTATGAATGAATTCATAGTTGGAGAATCTCCGAGATGGTTACTTAGTCACATTCAGAAGATGAAATATGAGGTAAAATAGTTTTAAATTTTCAAATGCGAGTAAGCGAAAAACGGTAAAAACTTCTGAAATTTCTTGCGGTACGTTTTAGGTATTTATGCTATGATATTATTTTCAAAAACTGCAAAAGATTAAAAAATATGTGGTATAAATAATATTCGTGTTCTATTTGTAAAACTGCCGAGGCTCGGAAAGTAGGAAATTAACTAACGCGGTAGTTTGCAAGCCGAACATAGCAAACCGTGCAAACGAGTCAGCAATTCTAGTTTCCCTCGACTCGAGGAATATACTTTCAATTTTTCCAAACAAAATATACCTACTTATATTTAATTAGTTAAACTGCTATTACTCTAAAACTATTTAGGTACCTACTAATAATTTCTCAAGCAAACTTAGCCGAAATAGTTTTCCGCAAGTAATTGGTTCCGGGAACTGCTCAATTTGGTATATTTTTCAGTTTCCAATCTTAAGCTAAACTGCCTAATCTAGGTTATCTACGTGGCTCGGCTATAATTTTTTTTGTTATATAACGTACGGTATCTCTATCTCACATTAAACATCTTGCCTAAAATGAGTATTCTATGAAATTAAACACAACGTTGACAATTGTCTATTGTCATAACAAGGTTCAACTTGAATTCATATAGGTAACTAGCTTATGCCCGCGACTTCGTCTGCGCGGACCTAGGTTATCGCGCGGTGGCGCCCTCTACCGGAATAAAAAGTATCCTTTGTTGATCCTTGGGGCTTAAACTATCTCTATACCAAATTTCATCAAAATCGGTTCAGCGGTTTCGACGTGAAAGCGTAACACAGACAGATACTTGCGCATTTGTAATATTAAGTAGGGATTAAATAGAAGGTAAATGTTTGACTAAAACGTGGATACTTGACTCCAACATTAGAAAAAATCAAGTCTTAAGATTGTTTGTATTCAGATCAAACATGATCTTTTAATTTAACTCCTTGTTATTGCTGTAATTATTATAATAAAACAGAGGACTATTTACTGCCCGTATCGTAAAGCTTTTCATATGTACATAGAATGCGGATCGTCCGCACACTCATAGGGCTTAATATATATGGAAAATGGTGTATATTAATTTATCTCAGCGAGCATTATACAAGTTTAAATCATTTGTTTCGAAACAATTCATAACCCTATACAACAATGTCTGTTCATTATGCATCTTTTGTTCCAATTAATGGGGCATGAATCCTTAAACAAGCTGAGTTTCAGTCAAAGAATTAACAAACTGTCATCATACTCGTAATAACACAATATCAAAAAATAAACATTTAAAATTTTTAAAGTAAAATGTTTTTGTTTATTTCAAGTATTGTGTAGGTACGCGATAAACTGAGTATTTAAAAAGAAATAAGCCTTACGAAAGCATTAAATTCAATAAAGTTTTCTTTTTTCTGAAAAAAATTTAGTGAGCCCCACGTAAGCCGCATTGCATTTTTTGGTTTATAGCTTTGAAGCAAAATAAGTGTTCTTGTTTAAAACTAATCCATTATCTCCATTATGTTAAACATTAACTTAGAGGTACAAGAACAACTGTCGCGAACACGGCATAATATAGTGCACTCATACTCACTCATGTATACTCTTACTGTAATTTTGTTTGAAGGGGAAATAATAATAATTATGTTTGTTTAATAAGCCACTTATTACTATTTTACAATATGTAAAACTAAAGTAGTAATATCAAACATATCTCGAAAACCCACACAAATTCAGAAATCACCAGACGCCATGTGACGTAATTCGCCGATGACCCGTGACCCCTTTCGAAAAAAATCTAATCTAATTCATTTTTATAGCGCAAGAGACGACTTTATCTCGTGCGTGACGCATGTGGGCCGGCTGTGCTCGGCGTCAGCAGGGAACCTACTCCGGCGCATGGCGTGGGTACTCGCGCAAGACGTCGCCGCTTGCAGCCAACCGCGCGCTTACTGCGTCGCCCCACGATCTAGCGTCACCACACCATTATTAACAGCGCTCTCCACCGTCCTCCTATATCCACCACGACTCTAAGAGATCTAGAGCAAGAGTTCCCAACAAGCAGGATACGTTAGCATTTTTGAAAGCTGTTAGTTTTTGTATTCGATGACCGTTGACGCAGCATCCTGAGCCCATTTTAAAAAAACGTGTTAACTCGAGTTAATTATTTTTACATAACATATTGTAAGTTGCACGAAAAAGTTTCTTCGATTTGAAAAGCTTGAAGAAAAAGATATTGGGAACCCTTGTTCTACAAGCTTAATTTTTGTTGATGAGACTTACTGCATGCACACATGTCATTGTGCGTTCAAAATATATGAATAATTATGACAGCGGCACTGGGCGAAGTTCCTAAAACGCATATATGCGTCAGTGTCAGTGAATGCGTTAAAGTGGAATGTGATGCATTTTTAAAGGTAGGTAGGAAGTATTAATGAAAAAATGCGAGCAACGTCTAACTAATTCAGGGTTTTAATGTATTGAAAATACTTTTTAATAATCAAAAAATCTCTGTTGATTTTATATTTTTTCCTAAAGATTGTGATGCGTAATACATTTGTTAAAATAATTAGACAAGAAATATTAAAAATAGCTTAACGTGTTACAACAATTTTATTTAAAATTTTAAGGTTTAGGCTAAAGAATGTCGAGGTAAGTGATTATTTATATACAATAATCAGTCGTGAAAAGAACAACGACTAAATTATCTGGACTCAATTTATTTATCAATAGTGCCAAATTTCTAATTACAAATTACTCGAAACTTCACTGGCCAACAAGATCACAACTGATTTTGTGCTTTTACCTAAATGAGCTCTCTATAATTGATTTCAAGAGAGTAGTTTAAGGTAGAGTTACACTGGTACCTGTATCATGGAAGCGAGTTTTTAGATAGTAGCGTTAGCATATATGCTCATGCTCATCCATGACAAAATGATAATTCTTCATACTTGATAGGTGTGTAAGTACTGAGTGCCAATTTTCCAAGGAAAAAGTTAAAAATTCAACTAATTTAGGAATGTTTGTGGCAATGTTTCTAATATATGTCTAAGTTTAATTTTATGCATACCTAGTTATTTGCTAATAGAAAGGTAACATTAGCTTATATATCAATTATTGCGTGGTTAAATAATTGTATAGGTATCTATTTAGCTGCATTACCTCTCCTGGTCTTCAATTACAAAACTATTATGACAAATCTGTTTTAAAAAATCTGCCTTTTACTTTTATTTCGACAAACTTAGTGTAGGTATTTTAATAAGTATGTACCCATACATATGAGTATATTGATAGTTGCGTCTAATAAGTATTGCACCACAATATGCGAAGACCTGTGCTGATACTACGTAGATGTTAATATTAAGACTATCGTATTTAGAGTAAGTTGGGCTACGAACTTAAGGGGTACTTCATTTATTACCTACTTAGTCAGCGTGACCATTATTGAATACGTGTCACTGATAAGTACAAGATAAGTAGCTAAATTTGACTAGCAAAGCTGGCCCGAAATACTGTTAACTCGTTAATTGTTACCTACTTAAAGAAGTTTACAATCCAACTTAGGGATTAGCTTTTCCAGTCAATTAACTTTCATAAATCTGATAAATATCTACTACTACCTACTTACCTACCTACTATTTGACAATACATTTTAATTAAAATTTAGTTTTTAATACGAAGTTTTGTGCAGACTTTTTATTGATTGCACTTGCATTGTCATTCAAACTACATTTCTGTACCAAATTTCAAGTCGATGCCATTAACCGTCGAGGCGTTCTGTTCCGCAGAGACGATCTTGGCGGGATTACCAAAATTTCACTGCCAGATTATTGATATTCTTAGCTGATTTACATAAGTATAGATATCCAATTTCAGCTCAATTTAGTATCAGGAAGTGGTCATTTACATACATACATAACATACATTACACGTGAAGTTATAAATAAAAGCTCGTAAAAAGAGATAGCGCGCGGACCGCGCTACATGCGCCGCAAAAAACTGTTCTGCTAAATACGTTTCAGGCCTTTCAAATCTTATTTTGGTATCTACATAATTATTATTCCAAGTTCTAATAACATAGGTTTTTTTATTTTTTAGGTCCGACTTAAACTTCAGTACGTAGTTCGTACCAGTTTGTGTAGTATAAGTAACATTGATGGGACGAAGTGGATGTACAATGCAATTTTAAGTATTTGAAAGACATTAATGAGATGAATGATTTTCATGAAATTATTTTTTTTGGCAATGAAGTTCATTATTTTATAAACTAAAATTAATTTTGGTGACTAGCTATAGTTTTAATACTTAATCGACAACTATAAAGTTGTCACGGACGTTTTGTCCGGATATATCCTAGCTAAATACTAATTTTAAAGCATGTTATTATAAGAACATAGGCGTAAATTAAAGAAGCTGATGATATTGTTATATGTTTACTTAAAAGAACAAATATTTACGAAAGATGCGTGTTGAAAAATAATCAATAAAGATGTTTGAAATACATAACTATTATTTTCTTTATAAAATTATTTTAGCTCCGATCTACACTCACTCACTAAAAAAGCAGGAAAAAGTTTAAAATACATGGTGTTAAAAAAATCTTACATTAGGGCTACTGATTACTAATACGATACAAGTGGAAAAATATTGAAATTCGAAAATAAATAAAATTAAAGACTCAACGTCCATCCAAAAATTAAATTTATTTCTCCCAATTAAAATATTTTTCCACTTGTATCGTATTAGTAATCATAATGTGGGTTAAATTATCGTAAAGGATTTTTTAACACCATGTTTAGATACCAGAGTATATAGGTACGAAATCGTATATTAATTCGTCGTAGTTAATTAGGAACGTTTAAAACAAAGACAGAGACTCCCACCATTCCCACCCCATATTACCTACCTATTATTGGCTGTTGTCTACACTGTATTTTGTTTTTTGTTAACTTATTGTACTAATTTGTGATATTCAATTGTTTTGTATTGTATAAAACTAGAAAAATAATGTAAGTAATGTTTTTTTTATCAAACGTTTAATTGCAATCGGACTACAGAACGCGAAAAAAAGTTGAATTTAGAGTCTCCTATTTTTTAAATTAGTTTAAAAGGGCCAGTTCGGAAATGTAATTTATCCACTCTCAGTAAGTAATTAGATTTCGTCGCCTAAACAACATTCGCGCAACTTGGTAACGAATTTGCAATTACATTATATATACCTACAAGGATCTAACAGTCAGGAACATGATATACTTGTAGGTAGGTTTGCTATTGTTTACGTCATTGTTTCAGAATAGGCTGTCCAAAAAGTTTGAGTTACGACTCTCAGGGCACTCCAACGTATTTCATATTAAAATACCTACCCACTACCAGGTTATTATTTTAGCCAATTTTATTTCTTGCATCTTGGTAAGTAAGTATCTTTTTTTAGGGTTCCGGGACCAAAATGGCAAAAACGGAACCGCCATATAGTTTCGCCATGTCTGTCTGTCTGTCTGTCCGTCCGTCCGCGGCTTTGCTCAGGGACTATCAATGCTAGAAAGCTGTAATTTTGCACGAATATGTATGTAAACTATGCCGACAAAATGGTACAATAAAAATTAAAAATGGTTATTTTGGTGTACCTCCCATAGACATAAAGTGGGGATGATTTTTTTTCTCTTCCAACCTTGTAGTGTGGAGAATCGTTGGATAGGTTTGCGAAATATTCAACTTTAAAGTGCAAATTTTTATTAAAATCGAGTGTCGCTCCCCTCTAAAAAGGGATTTTTCTAAATTCCCACGGGACAGGGGATAAATGGGATTTATATTTTCGCTTCAAAGCGGCCTTAACTCCGTAATTATAAATATGTGACCTCAAATTTGGCATGCAGGTAGGTAGCACTAATAACTAAAAACTGTTTCAAGATTTCCCAAAAATCCCACGGGATAAAACGTTTAAAGAGGATTTTATAAACTACAGTCTGTTCAATATAGGAATGGACAGAAGGAAAATAGGCTCTTTATAATGCACGCTTTAGGAAGTTATTTAATAAATTGCATTTTTTTTATATACGGTCTAAACTAAATTATATATAAAATATCGAAGACGTCAATATCAGTTTCAATTATTCATTAATTAACTGTTGCCCGCGACTCCCTTCACGTAGAATTCGTTTATTGATATCCCGCGGGAACTATGCAATTTTCCAAGATAAAAACTATTCTATGCCCTTTCCCGGAACTTGTACTATCTGTATATCGAATTTCACCCAAATCTGTTCAGCAGTTAAGACGTAAAGAGGTAGGTAACAAACATACAGACTTACAAACTTTCGCAATTATAATTAATATTAGTAAGATTAACTTTGCTATTTTTCATATCATAATTTAAAACGGTGAACGGTGAACGGTGCGGTACATTCGCGTCTCATATAAACCTTTAACAGGTTTCTGTAGCGCGTCTTAGCAATAAGTATTTTTTGTAAACACTTTATTTTGTAAAATAAAAAAAATATACTTTTTCTATTTTGTTAAAAACAGAAACGTCTTCCTATAAAATACCTAAAGAGGCAGAGGTAAAGAATATTCTGCAAGAAACGGAACGTTTATACTTAATATTGTTAACTCAAGAAATATTCTGTACATTATTTATATACTCAGAGGCACAAAATTTGGCCCATACTTCATACAAGATAACCGATTCTGCATACATTTAAGGGACAGATTTTTTGCCGCTCAGTATAGTTTTTAATCGCCAGTTTGGATCAAAACGTGATGACCTTTAATCATATAAGTACGAATAGTTAACTTTTCACAACTAAAGCACTGCACTAAATTGGATGAAATTTGGAATGGAAAAAAGCTTGAACTTCTTAGCAGTACCGTCGAGTACAATATTTATAAACAGGGAATGATAACGATGAGTCCACGAAACACACAATTATGTATTAATATTGTGTTATTTTGTAAGAGTACCTACATCACGTATTAATCTAATTAAAAAGTAAATAATATTATGACTTCATCTTATTACCTACTTCTTTTATTCATCATCATTATTACGATTTCACAAAAAATGTTTAGAACCCCTTCTTCTGTGGCTATGACCTTCTAGAGTCCAATTATCCTGAATGGACTATAACAGAATCATAAAATGCACAAGCTAAACTAATAATAAACCTAAGGACTGTAGATTTGGCATACTTATGTAAATCTGGTGTCAATAAAATAATCTAGCAGTGACATCCAGGTAGGCCAGGATCGTCTCCGCAGGAACGAACTCCTCAAAAGTTAATGGCACACAAAATAAACTTTGCAAGATTATTCCATTTCTTTCAATGACAACTCCTTTATATGATAGACACCACCAGATGCTATCATAGCCAAGGTCGTTTGCTCATGAAGGAACTCCTCATATGCGTCGATAGCTCTGATACGTAATTTTACAGTCATTTACGTTCAGTTTTGATGATACACATGACTTAATGAAAGACTGAAATAGCTATAAAGATAAAAAAAACAGTGAAGCATCTGCAATACCCCTGGTGTTGCAGATGTTTATGGGTGGTGGTGATCTCTTACCATCAGGAGACCCACTTGCTCGTTTTCCATCCAGTCGAATAAAAAAAAAGCTTTCTATAGTATTTACTTATTCTTATCTCGCGGGAATTATCTAATAACTATCGTGTACGAAGTTGCGGTCAAAAGAAACACGTGGGCACTTTAACGTTTTTCGAAATTCTACTCCTGAATATGTGAAACAGGAGTTCAAAGTTGGTATGAATTATGATTATGTAGGTAGATTTTTGAATTCGAAAATCTGCACCATCTGTCTGAAACGTCTGTCTGTATTTGTATTTCCATCTAGGTAATCCTCCGAAAAATCAATCAAAACACGAAAAAAAGATTCGTAGAATTTAAATTTATGTTACCCCAAATTTAACGCGAGCAAAGACGCAGGCAAAAGCTAGTAAATAAATAAATAAATAAACCAAACCCACTACTTAATGTATGACAATTACACCATTTATATGGTATAAAAGCTTGCCGTGAAATTTACTTGTGTATGGTTTGGTTAACATTAACACCGGTGTGAAGTTAGCTGCCTAAAGTTAGCTGCCTGTGATAATCCGACCAAATTAAGAAGTATCGTTTTTGATCGTGTTAAAATAAATAAAAACATCATGGAATAGGTCGCAATGTACACAAAATAAACAAAACGAGGCAAAGGCTTTGATTAAGTACACAACAAGGGACCACCGGCGAGAAAACATATTTTGTGTCAAATTGCCAGGAATGTCCTTTTATATCATAAAGATTAGAGTCCAATAATTAAAGCCAGGCGTAGTGGCTATATATGTCATACAGCCACACCACCAGGCATCTTAAAACTGAAAAGTCTAGATTGATATCCAGTTTGGTTTAGGAGATAGGCGTCGATCAAAGTTAGCTGCCTAAATCCAACGAACAAATTAAGTCGAATTTCTGCATAATACTATGCCAGCCAGGACTGAAGTTTATATGTGTATTATAGCCAAGATATATATCTTTCAAAATTACTAAAGAATGGAGTGATACCTCACTCTGATTAAAAATAACAGAGAGAAATGCTCAAAATATTATATTTTGTCTTCGCTGCCTAGAACGTTGCCGTTTTTTGCAAAATAGAAGTAAAGCCAGGAGCAGTGTCTATATAGGCCGTTTAGCTACATAACTATGGATATAGAAACAGGAACATACTGAGTGATACCCAACTTGGTTCAGGAAAAACAGGAAAATCAAGCGAAATTTTCGAACAAACCTGCAAAAACTCGAAGTTATGTCACATTTCCGCGAAATAGAAGGGAAGCCAGGAGTAGTGGCTATATATGTCATACAGCCACGCCACCAGGGATCTTAAAACTGAAGAGTCTAGATTGATACCCAGTTTGGTTTAGGAGATAGGCGCCGATCAAAGTTAGCTGCCTAAATCCAACGAACAAATTAAGTCGAATTTCTGCAAACTATAATGCCAGCCAGGACTGAATTTAATATGTGTATTATAGCCAAGATATATATCTTTCAAAATTACAAAAGAATGGAGTGATACCTCACTCTGATTAAAATTAACAGAGGGAAATTCTCAAAATATTATATTTTTGTCCTCGCTGCCTAGAACGTTGCCGTTTTTTGCAAAAAGAAGTAAAGCCAGGAGCAATGACTATATAGGTCGTTTAGCTACATAACTATGGATATAGAAACAGGTACGTCCTGAGTGATACCCAACTTGGTTAAGGAGAAACAGGAAAATCAAGCGAAATTTACGAATTAACTTGCAAAAATTTGAGGTTATGTCACATTTCCGCAAAATAGAAGTAAAGCCAGGAGTAGTGGCTATATATGTCATACAGCTACGCCACCAGGAACTTAAAACTGAAGTCTAGATTGATACCCAGTTTGGTTTAGGAGATAGGCGCCGATCAAAGTTAGCTGCCTAAATCCAACGAACAAATTAAGTCGAATTTCTGCAAACTTTTATGCCAGCCAGGACTGACTTTTATATGTGTATTAAAGCCAAGATATATATCTTTCAAAATTACTAAAGAATGGAGTGATACCTCACTCTGATTAAAAATAACAGAGGGAAATTCTCAAAATATTATATTTTTGTCCTCGCTGCCTAGAACGTTGCCGTTTTTTGCAAAATAGAAGTAAAGCCAGGAGCAATGACTATATAGGTCGTATAGCTACATAACTATGTATGTGGAAACAGGTACGTCCTGAGCTATACCCAACTTGGTTAAGGAGAAACAGGAAAATCAAGCGAAATTTACGAATAAACTTGCAAAAATTTGAGGTTATGTCACATTTCCGCGAAATAGAAGTGAAGCCAGGAGTAGTGGCTATATATGTCATACAGCCACGCCACCAGGGATCTTAAAACTGAAGAGTCTAGATTGATACCCAGTTTGGTTTAGGAGATAGGCGCCGATCAAAGTTAGCTGCCTAAATCCAACGAACAAATTAAGTCGAATTTCTGCAAACTATTATGCCAGCCAGGACTGACTTTTATATGTGTATTAAAGCCAAGATATATATCTTTCAAAATACTAAAGAATGGAGTGATACATCACTCTGAATAAAATTAACAGAGGGAAATTCTCAAAATATTATATTTTTGTCCTCGCTGCCTAGAACGTTGCCGTTTTTTGCAAAATAGAAGTAAAGCCAGGAGCAGTGACTATATAGGTCGGTTAGCTACATAACTATGTATAAGAAACAGGTACGTCCTGAGCTATACCCAACTTGGTTAAGGAGAAACAGGAAAATCAAGCGAAATTTACGAATAAACTTGCAAAAATTTGAGGTTATGTCACATTTCCGCGAAATTGAAGTGAAGCCAGGAGTAGTGGCTATATATGTCATACAGCCACGCCACCACGGAACTTAAAACTGAAGAGTCTAGATTGATACCCAGTTTGGTTTAGGAGATAGGCGCCGATCAAAGTTAGCTGCCTAAATCCAACGAACAAATTAAGTCGAATTTCTGCAAACTATTATGCCAGCCAGAACTGACTTTTATATGTGTATTATTGCCAAGATATATATCTTTCAAAACATTAAAGAATGGAGTGATACCTCACTCTGATTAAAATTAACAGAGGGAAATTCTCAAAATATTATATTTTTGTCCTCGCTGCCTAGAACGTTGCCGTTTTTGCAAAATAGAAGTAAAGCCAGGAGCAGTGACTATATAGGCGTTTAGCTACATAACTATGGATATAGAAACAGGAACATCCTAAGTGATACCCAACTTGGTTCAGGAAAAACAGGAAAATCAAGCGAAATTTTCGAACAAACCTGCAAAAATTTGAAGTTATGTCACATTTCCGCGAAATAGAAGTGAAGCCAGGAGTAGTAGCTATATATGTCATACAGCCACGTCACCAGGGATCTTAAAACTGAAGAGTCTAGATTGATACCCAGTTTGGTTTAGGAGATAGGCGCCGATCAAAGTTAGCTGCCTAAATCCAACGAACAAATTAAGTCGAATTTCTGCAAACTTTTATGCCAGCCAGGACTGACTTTTATATGTGTATTAAAGCCAAGATATATATCTTTCAGAAACTAAAGAATGGAGTGATACCTCACTCTGAATAAAATAAACAGAGGGAAATTCTCAAAATATTATATTTTTGTCCACGCTGCCTAGAACGTTGCCGTTTTTTGCAAAATAGAAGTAAAGCCAGGAGCAGTGACTATATAGGTCGTTTAGCTACATAACTATGGATATAGAAACAGGTACGTCCTGAGTGATACCCAACTTGGTTCAGGAAAAACAGGAAAATCAAGCGAAATTTTCGAACAAACCTGCAAAAATTCGAAGTTATGTCACATTTCCGCGAAATAGAAGTGAAGCCAGGAGTAGTAGCTATATATGTCATACAGCCACGCCACCAGGGATCTTAAAACTGAAGAGTCTAGATTGATACCCAGTTTGGTTTAGGAGATAGGCGCCGATCAAAGTTAGCTGCCTAAATCCAACGAACAAATTAAGTCGAATTTCTGCAAACTTTTATGCCAGCCAGGACTGACTTTTATATGTGTATTAAAGCCAAGATATATATCTTTCAAAATTACTAAAGAATGGAGTGATACCTCACTCTGATTAAAAATAACAGAGGGAAATTCTCAAAATATTATATTTTTGTCCTCGCTGCCTAGAACGTTGCCGTTTTTTGCAAAATAGAAGTAAAGCCAGGAGCAGTGACTATATAGGTCGGTTAGCTACATAACTATGTATGTGGAAACAGGTACGTCCTGAGTGATACCCAACTTGGTTAAGGAGAAACAGGAAAATCAAGCGAAATTTACGAATAAACTTGCAAAAATTTGAGGTTATGTCACATTTCCGCAAAATAGAAGTAAAGCCAGGAGTAGTGGCTATATATGTCATACAGCTACGTCACCAGGGATCTTAAAACTGAAGAGTCTAGATTGATACCCAGTTTGGTTTAGGAGATAGGCGCCGATCAAAGTTAGCTGCCTAAATCCAACGAACAAATTAAGTCGAATTTCTGCAAACTTTTATGCCAGCCAGGACTGACTTTTATATGTGTATTAAAGCCAAGATATATATCTTTCAGAAACTAAAGAATGGAGTGATACCTCACTCTGAATAAAATAACAGAGTTTAATTCTCAAAATATTATATTTTTGTCCTCGCTGCCTAGAACGTTGCCGTTTTTTGCAAAATAGAAGTAAAGCCAGGAGCAGTGACTATATAGGCCGTTTAGCTACATAACTATGAATATAGAAACAGGAACATCCTGAGTGATACTCAACTTGGTTCAGGAAAAACAGGAAAAACAAGCGAAATTTTCGAACAAACCTGCAAAAATTTGAGGTTATGTCACCATTCCGCAAAATAGAAGTTAAGCCAGGAGTAGTGGCTGTATATGTCATACAGCCAGGCCACCAGGGATCTTAAAACTGAAGAGTCTAGATTGATACCCAGTTCGGTTTAGGAGATAGGCGCCGATCAAAGTTAGCTGCCTAAATCCAACGAACAAATTAAGTCGAATTTCTGCAAACTATTATGCCAGCCAGACTGACTTTTATATGTGTATTATAGCCAAGATATATATCTTTCAAAATTACTAAAGAATGGAGTGATACCTCACTCTGATTAAAAATAACAGAGGGAAATTCTCAAAAATATATTTTTGTCCTCGCTGCTTAGAACGTTACCGTTTTTTGCAAAATAGATAGAAAGTTGGGTATCACTCAGGATGTTCCTGTTTCTATATCCATAGTTATGTAGCTAAACGGCCTATATAGTCACTGCTCCTGGCTTTACTTCTATTTTGCAAAAAACGGCAACGTTCTAGGCAGCGAGGACAAAAATATAATATTTTGAGAATTTCCCTCTGTTAATTTTATTCAGAGTGAGGTATCACTCCATTCTTTAGTATTCTGAAAGATATATATCTTGGCTTTAATACACATATAAAAGTCAGTCCTGGCTGGCATAATAGTTTGCAGAAATTCGACTTAATTTGTTCGTTGGATTTAGGCAGCTAACTTTGATCGGCGCCTATCTCCTAAACCAAACTGGGTATCAATCTAGACTCTTCTGTTTTAAGTTCCGTGGTGGCGTGGCTGTATGACATATATAGCCACTACTCCTGGCTTCACTTCTTTTTTGCGGAAATGTGACATAACCTCAAATTTTTGCAAGTTGATTCGTAAATTTTGCTTGATTTTCCTGTTTCTCCTTAACCAAGTTGGGTATCACTCAGGACGTACCTGTTTCCATATACAAAGTTATGTAGCTAACCGACCTATGTAGTCACTGCTCCTGGTTTTACTTCTATTTTGCAAAAAACGGCAACGTTCTAGGCAGCGAGGACAAAAATATAATATTTTGAGAATTTCCCTCTTTTTTTTTTAATCAGAGTGAGGTATCACTCCATTCTTTAAAAATTTTGAAAGATATATATCTTGGCTTTAATACACATATAAAATTCAGTCCTGGCTGCCATAAAAGTTTGCAGAAATTCGACTTAATTTGTTCGTTGGATTTAGGCAGCTAACTTTGATCGGCGCCTATCTCCTAAACCAAACTGGGTATCAATCTAGATTCTTCAGTTTTAAGATCCCTGGTGGCGTAACTGTATGACATATATAGCCACTACTCCTGGCTTCACTTCAATTTCGCGGAAATGTGATATAACCTCAAATTTTTGCAGGTTTATTCGAAAATTTCGCTTGATTTTCCTGTTTTTCCTTAACCAAGTTGGGTATCACTCAGGACGTACCTGTTTCTATATCCATTGTTATGTAGCTAAACGACCTTTATAGTCATTGCTCCTGGCTTTACTTCTATTTTGCAAAAAACGGCAACGTTCTAGGCAGCGAGGACAAAAATATAATATTTTGAGAATTTCCCTCTGTTAATTTTAATCAGAGTGAGGTATCACTCCATTCTTTAATGTTTTGAAAGATATATATCTTGGCTATAATACACATATAAAAGTCAGTCCTGGCTGGCATAATACTTTGCACAAATTCGACTTAATTTGTTCGTTGGATTTAGGCAGCTAACTTTGATCGGCGCCTATCTCCTAAACCAAACTGGATATCAATCTAGACTTTTCAGTTTTAAGATTCCTGGTGGCGTAGCTGTATGACATATATAGCCACTACTCCTGGCTTTACTTCTATTTTGCGGAAATGTGACATAACCTCAAATTTTTGCAAGTTAATTCGTAAATTTCGCTTGATTTTCCTGTTTCTCCTTAACCAAGTTGGGTATCACTCAGGACGTACCTGTTTCCATATCATAGTTATGTAGCTAACGACCTATATAGTCACTGCTCCTGGCTTTACTTCTATTTTGCAAAAAACGGCAACGTTCTAGGCAGCGAGGACAAAATATAATATTTTGAGAATTCCCTCTGTTATTTTAATCAGAGTGAGGTATCACTCCATTCTTTAGTAATTTTGAAAGATATATATCTTGGCTTTAATACACATATAAAAGTCAGTCCTGGCTGGCATAAAGTTTGCAGAAATTCGACTTCATTTTTTCGTTGGATTTAGGCAGCTAACTTTGATCGGCGCCTATCTCCTAAACCAAACTGGGTATCAATCTAGACTCTTCAGTTTTAAGTTCCGTGGTGGCGTGGCTGTATGACATATATAGCCACTACTCCTGGCTTCACTTCTTTTTTGCGGAAATGTGACATAACCTCAAATTTTTGCAAGTTTATTCGTAAAATTTTGCTTGATTTTCCTGTTCTCCTTAACCAAGTTGGGTATCACTCAGGACGTACCTGTTTCCACATACATAGTTATGTAGCTAACCGACCTATATAGTCACTGCTCCTGGCTTTACTTCTATTTTGCAAAAAACGGCAACGTTCTAGGCAGCGTGGACAAAAATATAATATTTTGAGAATTTCCCTCTGTTAATTTTAATCAGAGTGAGGTATCACTCCATTCTTTAATGTTTTGAAAGATATATATCTTGGCTATAATACACATATAAAAGTCAGTCCTGGCTGGCATAATAGTTTGCAGAAATTCGACTTAATTTGTTCGTTGGATTTAGGCAGCTAACTTTGATCGGCGCCTATCTCCTAAACCAAACTGGGTATCAATCTAGACTCTTCAGTTTTAAGATCCCTGGTGGCGTGGCTGTATGACATATATAGCTACTACTCCTGGCTTCACTTCTATTTCGCGGAAATGTGACATAACTTCGAATTTTTGCAGGTTTGTTCGAAAATTTCGCTTGATTTTCCTGTTTTTCCTGAACCAAGTTGGGTATCACTCAGGATGTTCCTGTTTCTATATCCATAGTTATGTAGCTAAACGGCCTATATAGACACTGCTCCTGGCTTTACTTCTATTTTGCAAAAAACGGCAACGTTCTAGCAGCGAGACAAAAATAATATTTTGAGAATTTCCCTCTTTTTTTTTAATCAGAGTGAGGTATCACTCCATTCTTTAGTAATTTTGAAAGTATATATCTTGGCTATAATACACATATAAAATTCAGTCCTGGCTGGCATAGTATTATGCAGAAATTCGACTTAATTTGTTCGTTGGATTTAGGCAGCTAACTTTGATCGGCGCCTATCTCCTAAACCAAACTGGATATCAATCTAGACTTTTCAGTTTTAAGATACCTGTGTGGTGGCTGTATGACATATATAGCCACTACTCCTGGCTTTAATTATTGGACTCTAATCTTTATGATATAAAAGACATTCCTGGCAATTTGACACAAAATATGTTTTCTCGCCGGTGGTCCTTGTTGTGTACTTAATCAAAGCCTTTGCTCGTGTTTTGTTTATTTGTGTACATTGCGACCTATTCCATGATGTTTTATTTATTTTAACACGATCAAAAAACACTTCTTAATTTGGTCGGATTATCACAGGCAGCTAACTTTAGGCAGCTAACTTCACACGGTAACATTAACTAGATATCTTTTTTTACCCGATTTGCCGAAGAAGGGTTATTTTTTAGAGCAGTGGAATTTTAGTGATTACTTCCGAAATTTAGGGTTCCTTAACCCTAACAAGGACTTTTAGATACAGTTTCTAGTTTAGATATATGTACTAGTGGACCCGAAAGACGTTGTCTTGCCCGGAAAAGCAGCACTACATTAAATACGATAACACACCGACAGTGCCATCTACCGGGTCTAATTGTGGTTTCAAACCATCCAGGAACCTATTAAAATATACACACAAAATTTCATCTGAATCGATCCAGCCGCTTAGATTAGTTAAGTTACACGTATAGAAGAATTGTATATATATTAAGAAGATATGTATTCATCCGCTCGTTCGTCCATAGCTTAGCTTAGAGACTGCTGTTGCTAGAAAGCTGTAATTAATTATGCTACCCAATGAGGGCTATCGTTTTTTGTCTCACTAGATGGCGCACTGTTGCGTGAGGTTTTTAAGTATGGCTTTCAAAGTCTGTTATTACGGGCGTAAAGACAAAGTTTAGATTAAAATCATATTTAATACACCTTAAAACCGTACCATAAAAATATCGAGCATGCCACAGTGTTGCATAGTCCCCGTTTTGTTCCGAAAAAAGGGAGGAAAAAGGTTTCCGAAAGACAAAACTGTCTCAAAACACAGACATTCATTGCCCCGGAACGCATATTTGCCATAATTAATTTCAGATATTAGAAAATAGTCACACAATTATTCTAATTATAAATAAACCCGCGTAGCTCTCTCAAAAACTATGAGATTTGACATTTCGGAGACCTCACGCTACACTAGCGCCTCTAGTGGCGAATTCATTCGCGATAGCCCTCATTGGGATGTGCCAATTTTTGACAACACATAATAAATCGAAAACCATAAGCAGAAATAGGCTTTGTGAAGCGTTTTCAGAAATCAAATTCCAAAAATATGATAAACTGAATTAAATAAACAAAATTGATTTCACAAAGGCAGTTATAAAGCAGGTCTACACTCTTAAGCAAATTGACAGTTTGAAATGTTGCTGTCCTGCTTATAATAGCAAAGAGAAGACAAAGATAGAACTTTAATCACATGATGCGCACCCGGCTTTAAACAGGTTGTCATTTATCGTAAACTGCGAAATGTATACGAGTATTTCCAATGTATTTTTACAAATTAAATTATTAAATTACTACGTTACAAGTAAATACAAAAGAATTTAAATATCAGATTTTAATAAAAGATATCTATTTTCTATCACACCATTAAACAAACATAGGAATTATCGAAGCTAAAAGAAGAGAAATAAATAAAACTATTTGTCATGGTTCATTTAGGACCCTAAGCTGTGCTTGAATTATTGTCAAATTGTAATGCCACAGATTATGTTATGTACGACCTGAATTTTTGTAGGCAATGGAACGGCGTGGCTGTCTCACTGTGACGTCATCCAGCGTATTTCGTAAAAAAAATATAAAAAATTAAATACTCCTCTAAATTTAATATCAATGAAAATGGTATCTTAAAATATCATATTCTTTCCAAAAATAAAATAAAAACTATAGATTTTTTTTTGGTGCATCCCAATTCCGCATTACTTACTTAACTTTTCCTTTATTCGCGTATGTATGTGACTGTATATTGTTTCGTACAAATGTAATTATGGAAGCAAAAATTTAATTTTTCGGAAGCCCTTTGTTCGTTATTTGATATTCTCGTCTCTATACCCAGTTTCAGCTTGATTTGTTAATCAATTGAAAAGGAAAAAATAATGAAAATGTTTCCTCTTTGTGACCCTTTATTAAAGGAGAGAGGTAAAAGTCGAAAAATTTGAAGTGCGTAAGAGCTATAGCCTCCTATGTCCTTTCGGTTTAATTTTGTAGTTTTTAGTTTTGTAGTTTGTAGTTTCAGTTACGTTAGTACTATTATATATTCTGTGTTTCAGCGTAAATATTGCACCTCCCTGATGTGTGCGTGTTAAAGTTTAAAAAAAAGCCAACTCAAAGGATAATAAATTTACTAACATTGAAGCAACTTGTCCGTTCTGTAGAGCGACGTGACGAAATAAGTATATTAGAATTCAATGGAATTAAACAATCGTGTAAACAAAGCAATTTTTCACGATTACTCCGTAGTTACTTACATTTGAACGCCAATCCCGATCATTTACATCTTAATGAACCCACCACTTTATCCAGTGGCGTAGCTACCAAGGGGCTAGGCGGGGCAGTGCCCCGGGGCCCTCAAGCTCAGGGGGCCCTCGAAATTCTGCTTTATAGCTGATGATAAAGTTGCTTAGCATTTTTAAAGTAGGTAATTTGTATATATAATGATTTTACTTCAAAAAACCTTACCAGTTTTGATAGCAGTTGGCCCCATTTTTTATTTGCCCCAGGGCCCTAGGTTACCTTGCTACGCCACTGACTTTATCATCAAATAATTGTGTGAATATGTTTATTTTATAGACTTAAATGGAAGACGAAAATTCATTATATTTGTCAAATTAACATGATCATTTTTTACTCACTGAAGTCTGTCTAGTCTCTGGAAATTTAGTGCTGTACCTACAAAATTAATTATTTGATTGAACCAACCTTACCTACCGATAATTATGGCTGGCTCTGCAAATTGGGGAATTTTATTGGCTCAGGTCTTAGAATTATGCAAACTTATTAATTTATTCGTAGATTCGTAGATTTGTGTTAAGTGAGACTATTTAATGAAGGTTTATATTGGTTTCTAATTGTACGATAAAATGGTGTATATAGTACATGTACAACTTACTAATATATTAAGTCAAAATGGTGGGTGTACCAATATAAATATTAAAAAACCAAAATGTACCATTTTAGTTCCTTCTTTAAAAATAACTGTAGCAGTCTGTAGGTACATGAAGTTATTAAAATGTGGAAATACACCAGCCGTCCTGAATGTCAGAACGGTGGGTGTATGCGGTATACACCGCATACAGAAAGCCAATCCATAGTAATATTATAAATGCGAAAGTGTGTTTGTGTGTTTGTCCGTCTTTCACGCAGTAAAGGAGCAACGGATCGACGTGATTTTTGGCATAGAGATAGTTTATGGGCCCGAGAGTGACATAGGTTACTTTTTATCCCGGAAAAATGCACAGTTCCCGAGGGAACAGCGCGCGATAACCGAATACCACGCGGGCGGAACCGCGGGCAAAAGCTAGTTTGCTATAAACCTATTGATTATTGACTCCAAAACCGGCCAAGAGCTTGTCGGACACGCCCGAAATAGGGTTCCGTAGGCATTACGAAAAAATTAAGTAATATTTTTCTAAGGATTTCGTATTTTATACGGAATCTTCCAAATTTAGGTGTATTTTATACCTTAGGCTGCTATTTACACTTAAACTAAATAATTCTCAAACAAACTTAGCTGTTATAGTTTTCCTTGAAAGTGTGATATACTTACCACCAACCAGAATTTTTTCAAATTTTTCCACCCACCGGTTTAGATTTTAGAGGGAGGGCTCGATTTTAATGAAAATTTGCACTTTAAAGTTGAATATTTCACAAACACATCTCTGAATCGAAAAATCGTCTTAGCAAACCCCTAATGGTTTTAAAAGACCTATCCAACGAAACCCCACATAATAGGGTTGGATGAGAAAAAAAATCACCTCCACTTTATGTCTATGGGAGGTAACTACCATATTTTTTTTTTGTTTAATTTTTTTATTGTACCATTTTGTCGGCATACTTTACATATATATTCATGCAATATTACAGCTTTCTAGCGTTGATAGTCCCTGAGCAAAGCCGCGGACGGACAGACAGACAGACAGACATGGCGAAACTATAAGGGTTCCGTTTTTGCCATTTTGGCTCCGGAACCCTAAATATGTACTAAATGCATTATGCTTAACACCCAAGCTATGACCAAATTTTATACCACAAAACTTATAGGGATTCAATGACTAAAGAACTGCTGTCATAAACACTGCAAAATGAAGAATCAGACCCATAACCCACATAAAACATTCAAATTCAGGAATGTGAAAAATTTAGACAAGTTATTGCGAAATATCTACGCCGATTTCAATTTCAGATAGGCTGGATGGTATGCATTTTATCACGTGTCAGAGCCATTTTTCTACCGGTGACAGAATGATGTTTTCTCCCACACCACTATGGCCACGAAAGAAATGTCGACATTATTAAATATTGAAAAATTTACCCGTGTAACAGCAAATTCTTACATCTTTCTTAGTATAAGTAGAAATATTTTCTGAAACCAGGCAATACTTAACCGTTGCTTACCTACTTTGTTATTCTATTTACTCGGCGCTCGCTACTTGGAAGTAGATGCATATTGGCCAACACATTAATTTAGTTACAGCTACCGTGGAATATAATTATGTACACCGTATTTTTCTTGGTTTCCGTAAACCTCGACAGATAGCGAATAACTTCGTATCGTAACTCATAATTTGCCATACCAACGTTTGTCTGTCTGTCTGTCTGTGGCACCGTAGCTCAAACGGGTGGACCGATTTGAATGCGTTTTTTTTTATTTACTTGAAAGCAGGATTTCTAGCTATGGATCTCAGACATGTTTCATCAAAATCGGTTGAGCCGTTTTGGAGATATTGAACTTTGAAGTGACAAAGTCGGGAGCTTTACAACTTTTTGTTGGTTAGGTTATCAGATTTTTTTGAAATGTCATACTATGCCGTAGGTTCTAGGTTAGGGATTCATTAAAGATAGTGGCCAACTCAAAAATTCCCAGTAATCCCGTCGATCGATTTTAGACGATCGGATGGGTAAGTTGCTAGAGAACCTGACTTCGAAGCTTGAGGTCCCGGGTTCGATTCCCGACCAGGGCAGATATTTGTATGAATAATACGAATGTTTGTTCTCGGGTCTTGGATGTTTAATATGTATTAAGTTTGCATTCATCTAGGTATATAGGTATGTTTATCCGTTGCCTAGTAGCTTTGCTTAGTTTGGGACTAGGTCAATACGGTATTTGACAACTCCTGGTTTTGCCATATCTTAATATTATTATGAAAATATAGATAAACAGATAGTGTTTAGCGAAGAGAAAATTTAAATCGGTTGAAAATTGGATTTATAGTGATTTTTTGAAAAATCTATATACCTGTCTCTTTCTCAAACGCTTTTCACTATGCAGCAAGTATGGCGGTACTGGCGTGTGACGTCACACGCCAGTATGTCTTTCTCTGTCTAATCTTGAATTTCAAACCTTTATAACTTTGTTATTTGTAAAGGTAGCTTAAAAATTGTTTTTCTATTCGATAACAGGCATTGTGTAGTTTTAATTTATTAAACATATATAAAATAGTCAAATACCGTATTTGGGTGTCAGGTGTCCCATGATATTTATTTATTTTTATTTATGACTCCGGAACTGATCGAAGCCCGATCTTCCAGGTACTTATGCCTATTCTAGATAAAAGTACCAAGTAGGGGCCCATTAAACATTAATGTCTCTTCTGACATATGTGCTGGAAGCCGGGGCAGGTAAGGAATGCCACGAGACGGAGCGTACCTCGAAGGACCAGCTCGTAAAAAATCTAATTTTCCTGGAAACGTGTATCGACGGAAAGGGATCAGAAATAAAAACTTTCAACAAGCCAGTATTATAGTGGATAGTATACTTGAGCTTACCTTTCTTCCCAATAAGGAAGATATTGAATCCAAAGGCGGACTTGCACAGATCAGAATTTATTAACTTATACAGTGTGAAAAAATAAGTCGGCCCTGGAGGGAAACTACCTTAAATCCTTAAGTTGGCTCATTTTACTCAAAGGAGACATTTCTTTATTTTTAAAAACAAACAGAACTGCATTCAAAGATTTTCTAAAACTCGCTTGCCTCGCCCGGGACTCCAACCAACTAAAGTTAAAAAAACAAACACTATTACACACACTATTTTATTACTCGTATAGGTACTAATCAATAGGATTATTATTCAGGATAAAAGGCCGTGCCAGGATAAGCTAAGTGATTATGCCCCCATCAATTCATCAAATTAGTAATAAATTGGCAAAATTTCAGCCCCCCAAGTTTTTTGTATAAAAGAAAAAAAGAAAATATGATTTTTCTTCAATATTTTTTTCAACCTATCTTAGCGTGCATCACAAATATTGTACATTCACTACAGATGATTATTTGACATGAATAACATTTTCATTATGTCATAGAAAAAAAAAATGCTGACTGAAGATTTCATATTTTTTTATTATTTACTTCCAGCACTTTAGAGACCGCTCTAATTTTTTCACCAGTGATACACGCACAAATGAGCTATAACAGATATCTTTACATAAAATGCTTTACCATACATTTTTCTGCAACAAGACCTAAAACGAATTAATGATTGAAATCTCTTTAGAGAAACGTGCACGCGGCATACTAAATACTGGCCACTTACATTTCTTTAGGTCTTAATTTAAAAAAAAAATATCAAAAGTTACACGACGGAATATTTAAGAAACTCTTTTCAAATAAATGATAAAAGCGACATATTATGGATAGTAAAACTTTTGATAGAAATAATTTTTGTTTTACTATCCCTAATATTATGTCGCTTTTATCATTTACATATTTGAAAAGAGTTTCTTTGAGAGGCTGCGTCTCGTATTAAATAAATAGTATAAGTGTCAGCAGGGCTACTAAGAAACTCAAAACTCGAAGTTCGTGTCGTACGGTCCCTCTGACACTTGTACTATTTAACACGAGAGCGAGAGGGACCGCACGATACGAACTTCGATTTTCGAGTTTCGTAGTAGCCCTGCAGAGGGACCACCCGACACGAACTTCGAGTTTCGAGTTTCGTAATAACCCTGCTGGACTTTAACTTCGAAGTGCCGACTCGTCAGTTACGGAATTACACATACATCCTTCGAGCATTTAGCTCTTGCGCGCTCTAGGCGGTCAACAAAGGCAAACTAAAAGCGGGGTGGGTGTGTAACTGTGTGTACAAACCGCATGTGTGTATTGTATCCACGGAGGGCTAAGGTTAGTGGTGTCATAACGTACTAACAGCTCGCCACAAGCCGCCCTGCGATAACTGCACTGGTGGCACCATAACACAAGCGGGTCATGACATCCCTACGAGTAATTAAACCTGTATCCAGAACAATGTTTGGAATTTCACGTCTAAAATCCAGGAAGAAGATAAATTACAGTCAGGTAAAAGATGAAACAAATTCTTGCTCACATTCATACAGATTTAACCATTTGTTCTATGGTGCGGCACATTATTCAATTTTGTGGACATGACATTTATTGGATTTAGGACAATCCTTGAAAGCTTTAAAAGCGGACAGCTGACTGCTTCGATTAATTAATGAAGGGCTTAAATGACAAATCTCTTAGTTGTCAAAAGTTTTGCGAATTATTTTGATAACTGTAGATAAAATATTATTTTAGAAGAAATACAAGCAAGCTTCTAATTTGAAGGGTGTTTAAACTAATTATATGTTTTGTGATCCATAAAAAAGGATTTCTTTTTTAGGGTTCCGTACCTCAAATGGAAAAACTGAACCCGTATAGGATCACTTTGTTGTCCGTCCGTCCGTCTGTCCGTCCTTTATCTCAGGAACACGGAGGTATCGAGTTGAAATGAAAACCATATAGGTAGATAAGTACTATAAAGTCTACGCGATCAAAAGATAAAATCATTGAAAAAGATATTTCCATACAAATTGCTTTAGGTAACCGCATTTATCAGATCTCACGAACTTTTATAGAACCCGCATATAGTTAGTAAGTTAACTTAATTTTTAGAGTAGGTACCCTTCTTGTGTAATATGTATTATATACCTACCTCATTGTTGGCAATAAACTCATTTTCTTTCTTTTTCTTTTTCTTTCTTATTCTTTTTCTTTCTTATTTATAGGGTACCTACTTCCGGCTATCCTAGGAACATTAAATTTTGTATGAAGGTAGCTCTTTAATCACAATCAATAAGAACAATAATGTTTACATTCACATGACATGCTTAGAATTTTATTTTTTTATAATTATTACTAATCATGTACTTTGACGATTTCAATACAAATTCTTATAACTGACATTTATGTAAATTATAATGTAATGATGTATTGAATGAATAAATAAACTAAACTAAACTAAACAATCTGAAAATCATAATTTGTCACGTCTGTCTGTCTATGTCAATAAATTAATCATCTAAAATGACCCCACACTGCTTACGAGAGGAGCTCTCCTAACACTGGATATTCATAAATACCTACAAATTTGTACGGAACCCTCGGTACGCAAGTCCCACTTGGTCAGAGTTTTTCTCTTTAATTCATAGGTTCCAAAAATATAAACAGATAAAAATACAATAAATACAACAAAACCTTAGGTAACTATTACCCACGGATACTGTTATTCATTTTTTATATGAAAGGGGAAACGAGCAGGCGAGTCATTTGATGGAAAGCAATCACCGCCGCCATGGACATCCATAACATAAACTGAGTCACAGAATAAGTAATAGTACAAGTATGAGTTACGGATATGCGTTGCCGGCCCTATGATAAAGGAGTATCCCTAAGTTGTACCTGGTACCCATCCAGATATACTGGCGCTGCACTATAATAAATTTTCACATCAACGCGAAGTAAATCAAAGTTACAAATAGCCTGAAAGTACAATAAAACAATAACCTCGTATTTTATTGCGTAATTTATAATTTTACCACATTTTTCTTGCTCAAATCCATAAGATCAAAAAGCGCATGCGTTTGGAAATTCTCGACCGTAATAGAATGGTCTATAAAAGTAATTTATGGGTACCGGCCAATTTTTTTCAGCAATCACTCATAAACTAAGGCACGCGTGACGTTCACAAAAGAATTTAATGGCAATATTTTCATTCCACAGCGGTGCAAAAAACTCGGTTTTATGTACCTAGTGAGATTGCTACAATGCTTAAATACCATGCGCACCTTCAGAATTGTACTGACTCAATTCGAAATAATGACATTAAATAAAAAACTTTTTGCACCAAAACAACTAGGTATTAGTTTAAAAATTACATTATTTCGAATTGAGTCAGTACAATTCTGAAGGTGCATGACATGTACAGTCACCAGCACCAATATCACACAATAAGCGTGCATAAATATCTGATACGACTCTATTTATTATAGGGCCGGAAGGACGTGTCAGATATTTTTGCACGCTTATTGTGTCAGATATTGGTGCTGGTGACTGTACGAGTTCAAAATTAGGTTTAAATCTGTGGCTCCAGTGAAAAGTGGTTACATTTCGAAAAAACCCAAGTTTACAGGAGACGCAAAAAACAGTTACGCCGAGATTATTTCAAACTTACGTTCATTACACTTGTATATTTACATATACTAATAAAATGTGTATATTTAAAGGACTAAATTAATTGCGCTCTTCTTATGGGAATGTTATTTTGCTCTTGATCTATAGTTATATAATTAAGTACTTGTATCCAAAACAGGAGTATAAAAATAAGTGTAAAAAGGTTCAAGTGGTTATATATATTCGCTATTCACCAAGTTTTCGTACTTTTATACGAAGTGAAAAAAGGGTACGCATCCGGAATGTTTTTTGTAGTACATGTTAAATTATCCACAGAAGACTAGCTTACGAACGAATGGTGCACAAAAAGATTGCATTTTCAATTTATGCAGTTTTTTGGACTTAATTACAGACATAAACAACATGTAGCCTTTGCACGGTTTTTTTTAAATGTGTTTTTAGTTATAAGTAGACTTAAATAATAATGAAAAATTCAAAATGCTACTTGTATCCCAAGTTGAGTGAATAACAACATATGAAAGTATTAAAATATATGTTCAAAAACGCTATAAATTTTTCAAAAAATCTCACATTCAAACATAAACGTGCCATAAAAATAAAATGCAAACAAAAAAAACATGTTATTTATAATAAAACTGAAATCTCTTAGCCAAGCAGCTTGTCTTCTGTCGTATCAGTAGATGCTTATCGACAGTTTCATCATTGCAGATTAAATTTTTGTAAAGGTTAATCAGCGTATGAGAGACATTAAGGGGCTGTTCCTATCTTCGATCCACAGCACGCTAGATCTCGCAGGTAGAATACTTAAAGCTCCAGCGGGCATTAACTGCGAGATTGCATGCTTGAACGAGGCCACGAATGCCTGGCTAGCTGGACAGAGTCCAAATCTCTCGTCCAAACCACATAGGCAAAGGGCCTGGGATACAATAGCCTCTGTCACCACCTATAGGCATTAATAGAACTTTAACAGGCAGGGACCGGGCCAGACTGTTAGCTGTCCAAGCCAGAATCTGGTTACTGGCTCCATGTATACCCCTCGCCCAACACTAGAACTTTTATCGACCCAGACACTACGCATAGCTTCTGGTCTACGGCTGGGAGTTGGGATCTGCGAAAGTAACAACTGTTTCTTGTGAGGCTCCAGTGGACCGTTTCGGCCAACACGGCCTCTCCTGTTCCTCGGGCGCCGGCGACTGTCCCGCCACGCGACTCTCAACGACATTCTCAGAAGGGCGCTCGTTAGTGCCAAACGTTCCCGCCGCTCTGTAGCCCCAGATTGTACGGAGCGATGCAAGCGCCCTGACGGAATTCGTTGATACCCTGGAAGCGTTTAGGGCATACATGTCCAAATGTCAGAAAGTCCAGGTGTCACATTGTCCATGGTCAAAAGTCCGAAGGCTATAATGCCTTAATGTCGGATAGTCCATATGTCCGAGAGTCCAGGTGTCACATTGTCCATTGTCAAAAAGTTCGGAGTTATAATGCCTTAATGTCGGATAGTCCATATGTCTGAGAGTCCAGGTGTCACATTGTCTATTGTCAAAAAGTTCTAAGGTTATAATGCCCTAATGTCGGATAGTCCATATGGCCGAGAGTCCAGGGGTCTCACTCATTCTAATTTGGTTTTGTTTACACCTATTGCAATCGAATTGTTTTCGACTCGATCGCCTTTACTGTCAAGTCAATAAGAGCTGTCACCACGTAGACAATACGATAACAATATGGAAAGAGACAATGTAGAATGAGCCTCCAGTCCATCTGCATAACTGGATCAGCTGGTCAACTCTTGTCGACTCGACATGACATGTACGAAGCATCATAGATGCATCTGGATCTTACTGAGAATGGGTCTCAGGGTGTTAGATAACAGACTGAAATAATGCAGATGAGCAATCTAGCTCTCTAACTATTTCAGTTATATTTAGTTGTGTTTAGTCATATTTTTATACAATGAGACATTATGGGATTCAGGCCTTCAGAAACTAGGACGTTTAATCCTTCGGACTTTTTGAGTTTGGACTTTTTGACGCTAGGACTTCAGAAACTAGGATGTTTCATCCTTCGAACTTTTTGACCATGGACTTTTGACGCTAGGACTTTCAGGCAATAGTACGTTTAATCCTTCGGACTTTTTGACCATGACTTTTTGACGCTAGGACTTTTAGACACTAGGACGTTTCATCCTTCGGACTTTTTGACCATGGACAATGTGTAAGGGTGCGCTGGAGCTACACAGAGCTCAGCAATAGGTAAAGGGAGGCAACAGGCAACCCTCGCGCCGGCAGCTTCTCGCGCAAAGAATCGCAATCGCAGTTCAACGCGGGAATGCTGCCTGCGTGATGGGAAACCATGCCAAGAGGCCCACTCTCTTTTTTTATTAAAGTTTTAGTTTTAGATATTAAAATAAATAAAAGTTTTAGTCCTATGGATATTTGTATTTTCTTAATCATCTTATTAAATGATTGGTGTCAAGGATATATCTTAATTAATACCCTTAAAATTAATGCAATGTGCAAATTAGTTTAATAATAAAATTGGTGTCAAAGATATAACTTAATCCCGTAACCGTCGACTGCGCAGCTCGCAAGCCGTTCTCCCTGCACAAGTCACGCACACGATTGTGGCTCATCCGTGAGCGCCATGCTCCCCACTCACCCGCTCATCCCCGCGCCAAAGACTTATATCCTTTTCCACGTAAAACTTTTTATATTCGATTTGTGAAAACGGCCCAGCTCGACTTAATCTTGTATTTTATTTTATTTTTTGTAAAGAGATTGAACTTAACTTGTATCAATGTAAACTAAATAAATCTGTCTTTTTAGGGGTTTCAAGTGTGCTTAGATTTTTTTACACCCGCCATATGAAAAAAACAGCACTACAACTAAATTAGATCATAAATCACAAGCAAAACTTTATTAATAGAAATACAACTTGACAAATACCCTCTGTTGCTAACTTTTTAAGGCAGTTCTACCCTTGACCACCAGAAAAGTCCGTTGTTTTAAAAATATCTTAGATCCGTTTACACCAATCGATGCGTTATTTTTTTTTGTGTTTTTTGGTCTAATAACTCAATTTGGCCAAATTCAGACTTGTACCCCTTTTCACTGGAGCCACAGAAATATGCAGCGTTAGATTTTATTGAAACATAAACATCGTGCATTTTTTTTATTTCAAGCAAGTTACTCAAATACTTTGTGTTAACTAAAGTGAAATGACAGATTTCGCATACAAAACTGTTTCTGACGCTCGCGATCGCCAATCAATGACAGATGTCGCATAC